>NC_056437.1:69159956-69247456 GCF_018296145.1 Oncorhynchus tshawytscha
GATCTCTGTTTAGTTGTCCTGTGTTAATCAACAACCAACATGTTGGATCTCTGTTTAGTTGTCACTGTGCCCAACCTAGCCAACATGCTGGATCTCTGTTCAGTTGTCACTGTGTTAACCACAACCAACATGTTGGATCTCTGTTTAGTTGTCACTGTGTTAACCACAACCAACATGTTGGATCTCTGTTTAGTTGTCACTGTGTTAACCACAACCAACATGTTCAATCTCTGTTTTAGTTGTCACTGTGTGTTAACCACAACAACATGTTGGATCTCTGTTTAGTTGTCACTGTGTTAACCACAACCAACATGTTGGATCTCTGTTTAGTTGTTACTTTTTAACTACAACCAACATGTTGGATCTCTGTTTAGCTGTCACTGTGTTAACCACAAACAACATGTTGGATCTCTGTTTGAGTTGTCACTTTTTTAACCACAAACAACGTTGTCTCTGTTTAGTTGTCACCATGAAACCACAAACCAACATGTTGGTTGTTTAGGTCAAAAGTGACAAACTGAACCAACATGTTGATCTCTGTTTAGTTGTCACTGTGTTAAACACAACCAACATGTTGGTCTCTGTTTAGTGTCACTGGTGACAACTAAGCAGAGATTGAACATGTTGGTTGTGGTTAACACGGTGACGCAAATGAAGATCCAATGTTGGTTGTGGTGCTTTATTGACAACTCAACATGTTGGATTCTCTGTTTTTAGTTATCAACTGTGTTTAAATAACCCAACCAACAATGTTGGATCTCTGTTTAGTTGTTACTGTTTAACCACACCCAAACATGTTGGATCTCTGTTAGTTGTCACTGTGTTACACCCAGCTTCACACAGAGACGCAGAAACACAGATACAGATTCAGAGGAATGAGTTACACCCAGCTTCACACAGAGACGCAGAAACACAGATACAGATTCAGATGAATGACTTACACCCAGCTTCACACAGAGACGCAGAAACACAGATACAGATTCAGAGAATGAACGAGTTCACACCCAGATACAGATTCAGAGGAATGACAGAGAGACGCAGAAACACAGATACAGATTCAGAGGAATGACTTACACCCAGCTTCACACAGAGACAGATTCAGGGGAACGAGTTACACCCAGCTTCACACAGATACAGATTCAGAGGAACGAGTTACACCCAGCTTCACACAGAGACGCAGAAACACAAACACAGATACAGAGGAATGACTTACACCCAGCTTCACACAGAGACGCAGAAACACAAACACAGATACAGAGGAATGACTTACACCCAGCTTCACACAGAGACAGATTCAGGGGAACGAGTTACACCCAGCCTCACACACAGACAGATTCAGGGGAACGAGTTACACCCAGCCTCACACAGAGACAGATTCAGGGGAACGAGTTACACCCAGCCTCACACACAGACAGATTCAGGGGAACGAGTTACACCAAGCTTCACACACAGACAGATTCAGGGGAATGAGTTACACCCAGCTTCACACAGAGACAGATTCAGGGGAATGAGTTACACCCAGCCTCACACAGAGACAGATTCAGGGGAAGGAGTTACACCCAGCCTCACACAGAGACAGATTCAGGGGAAGGAGTTACACCCAGCCTCACACAGAGACAGATTCAGGGGAAGGAGTTACACCCAGCCTCACACAGAGACAGATTCAGGGGAACGAGTTACACCCAGCCTCACACAGAGACAGATTCAGGGGAACGAGTTACACCCAGCCTCACACAGAGACAGATTCAGGGGAACGAGTTACACCCAGCCTCACACAGAGACATAGGACTGAGTTCAGGACTGACCCTTGTAAAGAGGAAAGACTCATCCTTTTGCGAAGGCAAGTCAAAATTAAAGTCAACATTTTGGAGGAGTTATCACATTTCTACAGCTAAGGTTCAGGAGATTTTCCAGACCATGTGATCTAAGCGGACCATGTGATCTAAGCGGACCATGTGATCTATTTGTGGGCCCCACAAATACTGTAAGAACCTTGAACGGATCATCAGTTTTTTTTATCTTTATCTCATAAAACCTTCCGCATGCAGCTAAATGTATAAATTAAACTATTGTTTTACAGACTTTCAATTCAATTTTACACCCCAGTCAGCAAGCTCCCCAAGTTAAACAAGATTTGTATCTGCTAATATCTATATGACATTAGCATGTCGTTAGCATGCCACTCTCCAGTAAAGGATATAAGGACTTTAAAAATATATATACAGTACCAGTCAAACGTTTGGACACACCTACTCGTTCAAGGGTTTTTCTTAATTTTTAAAAACTATTTTCTACATTAAAGAATAACAGCGAAGACACCAAAACTATGAAACAACACATATGAAATCATGTAGTAATCAAAGAAGTGTTATTTCATCGTTTTTATGTCTTCACTATTATTCCACAATGTAGAAAATAGTAAAAATAAAGAAAACCCTTGAATGAGTATAGTTAAGTCACAATCAATCGCCTGTATACTATAATGTCATAGTATCTCATATATGATCTGCCCAAGATCTCAGTTGACCATCTTCTGCTATTGATTAAAAACAGTCCATTTTGTGGTATCGCTCTAACAGAGAAAACAAAAGAGCTCATACAGCATCTACTCTCTATTTCACTGCTGGGTAGCATTTGTGTATCTTAAAGGGGCCATCAGCAGTTGAAACAATAATAAAGTGCTTTCCAAACACTGTTTCAGTAAAAAGCTGAGGGGATGAGGCTGGAGAAATGTAATCACTCTCAAATTCACAGACAGAGCTATGGATGCAGGGACTGGCCATCCAATGATATCAACATTATGATGTGAACCATGCTTAGAGGCTCCACGGGGTTTGTTTACGTTTACTTTGTTTAAAAAACTTTGGAGTAAAACAAGCTTATTTTGGGTTCTGATTGGGTACGGCACTTGAACTATGCTCACGAGGCATTTCTAAGTTCTATTCTTCGAGAATCAATGGGTACATATCATTCATTTATAAGTCAATAAATGGATGTAGCAACTCTAGATGGCCCTTTAATGTAACGTGTGACCCAAGACTCCCCTCCACCAAAGCCCAAAACTTCCACAGAAAAGATGACGGCAGCGATCTGGACAAACAGTGAAAAATGGGTCTACTTCCAGGAAGTAACCGTGTCAGTTCAGGGCCACATTATATGGCTTCATTAAAGTAGACCTTTTCTGGCTGCGGCAGTGAAAAACTGTGGGTCTTAATGGCTGTGTGGTGTGGTTATGGATGTGGGTGTCATATGTGCGACGGCCCCATTTGTCAGAGCTACAGGGAAAGGTAATGGGCTGGGTAAGGGAGGAGAGGAGGAAAAGGGGGATAGAGGAAGGAAAGGAGGGATGGAGGGAGGAAAGTAGGGAATGGAGGAAGGAAAGGAAGGGAGAGGAAAACAAAACTCACCAGGCTCTGTGCCAGTCGACGCCACAGGCATGTTGAGGCTTTAGTCAAACTGTGTCAGCTGCCGGCAGAGAGGAGAGGAAGAGAGAGAGAGAGAGAGAGAGAGAGAGAGAGAGAGATCTAGAGAGAAATAAAGAGGAGGGGAACATTAATAAACATTTCGTTTAATCAAAAATTAATTCGTATTGAGAGTGTTCCCTCATGTGAGCCAGAACATACTTCCATTTTGAATGCAGTCGTCAGAGCTAAAATGTATGGTAGAGGCCTTCAAGGATCTAAAAAATTGGACCTGTTCAGAAATGGACCTGGGGCTTTCCCATCCGGAACCGATATGCATAAATTCATTTAAAAAATATAAAACTTGTTATGAACGGACCCAAGGACAACTAGACCCTTTCCGTATAGACCTGGTCAGATCCAGACCCGGTCCGATTTGATCCATTTTAAAGCTACTTAATTAAATTGAGTTGATAAAGCACGAGGGAGAGGAGGTAGAGAGAGGTGCAGGGGCCGTGCTGTGTGTGTAGGTTACTGCAATTTCTCTCTCTCTCTCTCTCTCTCTCTCTACTGTAGTAGTCGCGTTCGGACCTGTATGGGTTCTTCTGGACACATCAGTTAAAATTACACATAACTGAGACCCAACAATCATATCAGATCCAACCCAGACCTGTGACATTATTTACAATTCTCGATCCGACCGTCTATTTGGGTACAAGTGGATCCATGAAGAGCTCTAATGTACAGTAACGATACACATTTACACCAGCATAGAATCCAACAGGTGCATACGGGCATTTTTCCTAATATAATATTCACCAGTAGGGAGTGCTGTTTTCCCATCAGCAGATTATATTCAAGTTTGAACGATGGACTACCAATAAGCACGGATGTTTTCCTTGATCTATATACACTGAGTGCACAATACATTAGGAGCACCTTCCTAACATTGAGTTGCGCCCCGTTTTGCACTCAGAACAGCCTCAATTCGTCGGGGCATGGACTCTAAAAGGTGTTGTAACCGCTCCACAGGGATGCTGGCTGATGCTGACTCCAACACTTCCCACAGTTGTGTCAAGTTGGCTGGATGTCCTTAGGGTGGTGGACCATTCTTGATACACAAAAGAAACTGTTGAGAGTAAAAAACCCAGCAGTGTTGCAGTTCTGGCACCTACTAACAAAGGCACTTATTTTGTCTTTCCCAAATTTGTGGCATTCTGAGCTAGAGGTCTTCACGAATGTACCTGTACCCGAATACCCGAGGCCTGATCCGGGAACCGAGCAGGTAGCTTGTTGTTGGACAATCATAAGTCATCAAAGCGGCAATAGGCTACAGTCATAGAGCCTCCATGTTGGGAAAAAAAGTTAGGAGATAGCTCGATTAACGTTAACTAGCTCAACTAACTTCTCCCGGTTTGATGCAGTCATATCATATTTGATGATAAATAACCTAGTTATGGCAGCTATTAGTCGACTATAAGCGTGAGTCGGCTTGGTTGGTTGCTGTCTCTCGTCTCTCCCTCCCTGCTCCCGTTTCACTTGCTCACACAGTACGGCCAATCTCCCGCCTGCTAGAGCAGCACCTCTCTCTCCCTCCTCTCCCACAACTTTTATCAGCTCTGGCTAATTAAGGAGCTTTCCTCTGATCCAATCGGACCGGGTCTGGATCCAACCAAGTTTATAGGAAACGGGTCTAGATGTCCTTGGGCCTGTTCAGAATGGATATCTATATAAAACACGTTTCATTTATGCATATCGGGCTCGGGTGGGAAAGGCCCAGTTCCATTTTGGAACGTGAAGACCTCTAATCTAAGCCTTTGTTTCGTATTTCTTCTAACCCTCCGACGGTGTGCGGGTGTCGATTCTCACGGGACAATGTAAGGAGACGCGAACAAGAGAGAAGGCCTCCTTCGTCACAGACAGAGTGGGCATCTGGTGTAGCTAATCCATTGTATCCATGACAACGGGCTCAATGTATGGTAAGAATGGGGAGGTGGGGGCAATAAAGGAGAACAAAAAGAGAGAGCAGAGCCCCCACCTCGCTCCAGCACCACCCCACCAAAACACTGTCTCACCCCCCCCGAAGAGAAGAGCTAGTAAAAACCATGCACAGAGGTTGTGTATGTGTCGAATGCTGAAAGGAGATGGTTTAAGAGAGAGCATTATACATAGAAAGAGAAAGAGAGAGAGAAAGTGAGAGTGAGGCAAAAAGTGAGACAGTAAGAAGAAACCAGACAAAGAAGGACAGGGAGACAGAGAGTGAGAGAGACCAATGGGAGACTGAGAGGGAGGGAAGACAGACGGAGAGAGAAAGAGAGACAGAGTGTGCAATTGAGACATACAATGAGAGTTAGACAGCAAGACGAGAGAGTGCATGAGAGAGACACAGAAAGGGAGCGAGAGTCAATTTAAAGGAGCAGAATGAAGAGCAGAAAATTCTACTTAAGCAAACAATAATAATAGCCTGAGGCGGCAGACAGACAAATCAGGCAGATAAATGTACTCTACCAACACACTCAGGAAGCCATTTTGCTGCTTCACAGTGTTTTGATCACTTCTGCTCGACAGATATCGGCCAGATTCCCCTCATTTGCAGACTCTTCTGAGTCAGTGGTTCTTTGTTCAGGATCAAAACAACTCATGTTCCTGGGCAACAAGACAGGCAGTAAGTCATGAGGAGGAGAATAGCATCCACATGAATGACTCACATAGATTACACCTGCTTCTACCATTACTACAGTTATTACACTTTTGTATTGGATATTTATTTGTTTAATCTGTTTTATATATATATATATATATATATATATATATATATATAATTCTTTCTTGACTATTATAGGTACTATTCTTGTCGCTGTTGTTTCATAATAGTTATGTGTATCACTTCACTTTGGCAACGTTTAGTTTTTCATTCGAGCCATTGAAGCATATTGCAGTTTCATTTGTAATCATCAATGACTTGATTACCAGGTGTGTTTCTGTGTTGGTTCTGGACTGAAACAAAAGCCAGCATGACCTGTGAGTCCCCGTGACCTTGAACTGACAAGCAATGCCCCAGTAGTAAGTAGGCAGTAAACTTGATAGAAACAGTTGCCATGGCTAGGCCTCCGCTCACATTACGCTGTTCGGATGGTAACCGTTGTCATAGTGACATGCCTTTTGCACAAACCGATGTGACGTTAGAGGAGCCACACACATCCGTAAGACAATAAATGCAGGATACATAAATGATCAAATATAACAATGAAGCACAGGTTAGAGTAGGCCCCTGTTTAAACGGTCGAAGCCTGTAGGGACTCCTACTGTAGGGGAAATAACACACCACGACACATCCACCTCCTATAACAGATTATTCGTAATGCAATCTACTCAAAGAGAAAAATGATACAAGTGCCTTCAAGTCTGGATTTCCATGAACTAACTCCCCTCCTCCTGGCTATTAAGACCGACTGCAAAACACAATCCTGACTTAATGTGCCGTGTGGCTGACTGTTAGGTGGACCGTTATGGTGGATGTACGTACATGTGAGGAGGCAGACAAGGATGGTATGTTTTTCTCCCAGGGCTTTTATTTGCAAAGTGGATATAAATAGGCGTCAAAGGTACTTCCAATATTTACAAAATGATTAACAGGGAGAAGAGCACCATAAGTCAGAGATCTGACCTAGCTAACTCATGCCTCAGTAGTGCCCGATATTAATTAGCATGAGCAGTGGCAAGTATAGCCCAGCCGTCCCCTGTTTGGCCATGCCTTTAACCCATAATGTATCTCACCATGAAATCAAATGTATCTATACAGCCCTTGTTACATCAGTAGATGTCTCAAGGTGCTTATACAGAAACCCGGCCTAAAACCCCAAACAGCAAGTAATGCAGATGTAGAAGCACGGTGGCTAGGAAAAAGTCCCTAGGAAAAGGCAGGAGCCGAGGCAAAAATCTATATACGAACCAGGCTCTGGGAGGTAGCTATGGAATATACCATTTCACATGTCAATGCTTAGGCTACCAATCATCCTCTCACTTGGACAATCAACAATTTGGCATGAACCACAACACAGTTTAAAAGCATGCCCTCTGGAACACAACCCCGTTTGTCTCCCACAATCTTCGACCAGGTAACACGAAGGACCATTCTACAATTACAATTGCAGTCAAGGACAAATAAAGTAAGGATTTACGTTAGCTTAACTTTCACCTTGATCCTGACAAAATCACTGTAGTTAGGATACAGGCGACTTTGAACATAATGGAAAGCATAATATGTGTGGAGCCGCAAACAAAAGATTTGGCAACAAACAAATGAATCGGCATGCCGACCACAAACTCTCGTGACCACAAACGTTTATTCTCTCGTACTGCTGATCTAAAGTCAAAATAGAGAACCACTGCTGCTGAAACATTTTTCATTTGTGACCTTTGAACTCAGTACCCCCTCAGTAGCCTATCACCACACCCCAGCCAGCTAATCCACGTGTCCCAGTCCACCTGCCTTACAGGTCTAGTCAGAGGGCAGTCCTGTCGTCAACAACAACACACTGACCAACAGTAGACCCATTACATACACAACTCCGGTGACGAGTGGCTTTAGGCCTACTTATTACTCTCACAAACATTTGTTGAGGCATATTTTCCCAAAGTAACACTGACAGTTGGTTTGATTTACAATAGACAGTGGCGCCAATTGCATTTCATTAGATAAACAAAACTTGCGAATGTGATAAGGAGTGAAATTGTCATTGCTCATCTTCAAATAACATTTCATCTCAGAAGAAAGGAATGACTTGTCAAAACAGTCGTAGAAGAAACTGTATCTGTAAAATGGTAAGAAGACAAATGTGCCATGTATCTGTGAGTCCAGCCATACAGTATCTATCCTGGGAATTATTTCATTAGATGTGATGGTGTTGCAACATGTGTGCACTTGGCTGCCATTGGCCGATGGCTACCTTCTATTCATCCATCCAGAGTACCAAGCCAGCAGCTCTCCTTTCCTCTCTGTCTGCTGGTCTGCTTTAATAAGCTAGGGCTGAAAATAGCTCCTCTCTAGGGAGAGCCACAACACACACACACACACACAAATGCATGCTTGTATGTACAGTGTGCATATTCACGCAAGCATACACACAGACACACAGATGCCCAGTCCAATACCACCTATGCCAGAAATCCCAGGTCCCCCAGTATGCTATTCTCACACCAAGGACTGAGTGTGTTCGATCTGGTAGGCTATATTTGCCGACACTCTGACATCTCCTAGGGCTATCGACCTATAGATCTGTGGTGAGACAAGCCTAGCTCTCTGCAGGTATCCAGGGGCGTACGAGATGGACTGCCTCCTTTCTTCCCCGTCAGCCAGTTGCTATGACGATCTGCTAGTATAGTCTGCAGCCGCCACGGTGACCAGTAACGATGCTTAGGGAAAGGGATCGGGACGCATATTTTCAGCGCATGGCGCATGTTATCGGGACTGCTGTGATGGGGAGGGGGAGCAGGGGGGACGTGGGTAGAGGAGCACCGTCAGCAGGGGTGATTCATCTAAGCTATACACACACACACACACACACACACACACACACACACACACACACTGTTCCATCATTCCACCACTCATGCCAATGCTATAGGTGGGGAAACAAAGCAGCCTTCCAGCCTCCCCAGCTTGGGCACCCAAAAGAAGGGAAAAGGGTGATTATGCCATGATGGGAGGTAGGCAACCAATGGGATGTACCGCTTTCTACCCACCCCCTTTAATGCACATTTACACTGCTGCTAGGCATTGTTGTAAGAAGGAGAAGGTGGAGATAGAGAGGGAGTACATCTAGAGACATCTAGGGGCAATGTGGTTAATCAATCCATAAAGCCACTGATAGCTGTGGTGGCTTGTTTGGCTTTTATGCACAAAATGTCCCCTAAGAGTGTATACATGGGGAAGATTAATCTAACACAAAAATTAAGCAATGGTTGGAATGTCTGACCTAAACCATGCTCAAATAATTTAATTAAAATGTCCCTTTTTAGGAGCAAGTCTGTGTGTTCAGATATTTCTTCTGTAATTGCATTATATTATTATGTGTAGTCAGCTATTTTAATGGCAGAATGCCCTTTGTACCATAATTTGGCAGATACAATGGATGAATTATGATTCTGCCAAACAGTATAAAACAAGATAAAATGTATAGTTTTTATAGTTTTTTATATATTTTTTTAATAACTAGGCAAGTCAGTTAAGAACAAATTCTTATTTTCAATGACGGCCTAGGAACAGTGGGATAACTCCCTTGTTCAGGGGAAGAACAACAGATTTTTACCTTGTCAGCTCGGGGATTCTATCTTGCCACCTTTCGGTTACAAGTCCGACGCTCTAACCACGAGACTACCTGCCGCCACATTTGCGCACTTAGCAAAGCAGTAAGCGTTACAATATGTAGCCTAACAATAACTAGAAGAGACGTAGCTTAGGCCACTAACAATATTTGTTTATTTTATAATGTAACTAATGCAAATGGCTATAGCTAACGAATGTGCCATTGAGATTGCGAAATAGTTGGGAAGAGATTTTAGATGTATCGATTCCATGGCACATGGTTTATGAACTGATACACAAAACAACGCTGGATTCAAAACGTTTTCAATTTAAATTATTATACAAATTTCTTGCAACGAAAAACACCTGACATATATGGGGGATACAACCATCCCAGGTCTGCATATTTTGCTGCGAAGAGACAGAATCATTAGATCATTTGTTTTGGTACTGTCCATATGTAGCTTGTTTTTGGTCGCAGGAATGGCCGAAGAATTGCAACATTTACCTGGTGCTAACTCTGCAGATAGCAATGCTGGGTGATTTAAAAAGGCATAGTAAATCGATCAATAATTGAATAATACTCTTAGCAACAACAAAAATATCTTTAATTTACAATACGTACAATCTATGAGAATAGAAAGGTTCAGAACTTTTGTTAAACATCACTGCACATTTGAAAAATATATGGCGAAAAATCTAAAACTGGACGTTCTTCAGAGATAGAGGGGTTGAGTGGAGCTGAAGGATGGGACTAAAAACAAACAAAAGATAACTATTGTAAAATAGATTGTATCCGTAAAATGTATATAGTATGTATAAGCTGGAAGTAGAAGCCTAAGTGTTGTTGTCCATTACTTTACTCCAATTAGGGGAGGATGGTAGGGTTAGTGGAAAATAATACATTTAAATAAATATAAATATATATAATTTATATACAGTGTATATATATTCACAAAACAATATGGGGGATTGGAAATTATGCAGACAATTACATTGATGGAAGCAACAATCTATCTGCAATATTAAATCTGATCTACCCCCTAAAATAAAATAAAAATGAAAAAACAGACAGTAGGTAGGAAGTTGTGGTGTCTAGAGGATGTCTGGGGAAGCAAAAACCCACAGAATCTATGAGAGCAGCAGAGCCTGCACTGCTGTGGCCGATTCACTGCCAGTCAACGTGACGTAATGGAACCGTTTCTCTCTCCACTGTTCATCCCAATTGAACTGATTTCATTTTTTCTCTCTGTGCTAACATCAATTGGATAGAAAATAACCTAAAAAAAAACTTTAGAGAGCACCCAAAACATCCACTTGCTTTTTCATCTATTGTACCTATTTTATCTCTTGGCATAAAGAGATCCTGCTTACTGTACATTATTCCCCTACTAAACCAGCTCAGTATCTCTACTCCTAAATGTGAACCTTGCTACCACATGACCTGCCACAGTGCTCCTAGCCAATGGTAGATAATATGCAAGCTCAGCAATACCACACAGATCCCTATGGAGGTTTCCTTCCTTACCTCCGTCCCTCATGTTGACTCATATTGGGGGGTTACGAACCGTAGGGCAGGACGCCCACTTGGGTAGTTAATAGCATCCTTCCACTCTCCTCCATCCCTCCCTCCCTTTGCCTTTCTCTATCCCTTTCTCCTCACTCATAATGGGCAGACCACGTGGGTAGTGCATATTCTCTCTTCTCTCTCCATCCTTCTCGCATCCCTCCACCTCCTCCCACGCTCCCATTCCTCTCCCCATCCTTTTCTCCCTCTCATCTCTCTCCCATCCCTCTCCACTTTTCTCCCTACCTCTCTTCCATCCCCCTCTCTCTCTCCATCTCTCCATCCTTCTCATTATCCCTCTCTCATCTCTCTCCCATCCCTCTCCACTTTTCTCCCTACCTCTCTCCCATCCCCCCCTCTCTCTCCCTCTCTCCACCCTTCTCATTATCCCTCTCTTCTCTCTCTCCATCCCTCTCTCCTTCCTCTCTCGCTCCCTCTCTCCCCTCCTCCACACACACGTCATGCAGTGGCCTCTTGTGCTAACGACACCATGTCCAGGCCCTAACAAGATCACACGCTGATGTGAACTCCATCTGCTCCCCTCATTGCCCCCCCCCCCCCCTACCCCCTCTCATCCACCCCACTCCCTAAGAGATAGGCTACATGCCCCATCTGCTTGTGTCACAATATCTGTCCCCCTCTCTCTAAAGACTATGGTCTATGCATGGCTCCTATCAACACAGTGTGTTAGCCAGTCACTTTGCATTTTGTGGTTTGTCCCAAAGAATCAATTGAATGAGCAAGAGAGAGTGAGTGAGAGTTTTTTTTTTAAATGGATGTTTAATTTTAAGACATTGATCTCTTCAATTCCATTATTCAAATTACTGATAAGTCTTTACTGATCAATTAATCCCTGACATATTTTAAAAAATAAATATGTTTTTTTCACTATCACCACACAATTATATCATTGGCTTTCGAACTAATCACGAGGTTTTACTCTAATCGGGAAGGGGAAATTGGATTTCCGTCATGGCAGGTCTATAATAGTGCAATACATTTGTAAAAGGACAGTCCACTTTCACTATCGTGCTTCAACCTGCAGGATACAAAACCGAAAACACAATGTTCCAAAGGTCTGATTCTTACACCTGAGAAAACTCCTCCACCCCCCAGATGGAGAGAAAGAGAAAGAGTGTGGTTCGGTGCGTCTTATAGCCGACATGACATGTGTGATATTATTATACTACTGCACCTTGCCAAAAGTCTGCGCGTGCAGGTGGTGTGCGTGCGGAAGTGTAGGGACGAATTGTATTGTTTTGCTTGCAGCATGCACCAATATACCAGACTATTCACGAATGGTATTCCCCCATTAGGGAAAATACTGTATTACAAAACAGTCTTAATATTATTGTGTATTTAGATTGAATTAAAATGACTGAAGAGAACCGTTATCGTTGGTGCGTAGCCGATGGCTCACATCAACATATGGTACCCAGGTAGCCCACCAAAACGCTGGGGGTCTGCAACTGAGACACAGAGAAACGCATACATAATGTATCTAACATAAATGCAATGCGAAACACAATTTTGTATATTTTAATAGAAATTGGGTTCGGTTAATCTATGTCTAGATCGCACCCTTTGAGTATTTGCCTGACTATGTATCTACATTATCGGAATCACCTACTACTTGACAGCATGAAGCCCCCACACGTAAACAAAGCACAACGAAAAATACCTCAAATCAAATAGACCATCTGCCATGCATTCCAATGAAAATATATCGTATACTTAAAAAACATAAGAACTCAATTTTACATAACGGGACTGCACTAACCTGTTCCGTCTCGTGGTCGCGTCGTTGTCTCCGTTTAATATGAAATCTCTGAACAGCTACTGATTGTGAAACCACTGTAAAGTCGTCGCGATGGAGATTTAAACGGGCAATGCACTTCTTTCCTCAATGTGGGCCCCACCAACTACGTACGGTCATAGCGTAGAATAGATATATTGTATTTTTAACAGTCTTTCTAAGCTAGAAAAGAAATCATTATTGCGGACCCATTTCATGTTTTCACAATAACAAATACAGACAATTACCTACAATAAGTCGAGAACACACAAATATTCTTGACGCTAATGATTGACTACCATTACATGTCATGAATTTACATAATTTTCATCACATGAGCTGTGTGTAATCCTTACGCTTCCAATGAATATTCATATTTTAACCCACGTTTGTTTGGGTTAAAGCCAATCTCTAAATTGTGCAGAGTATTATTGAAGTATCATACACAATGGCGTAATGTGTCCTTATTGCTTTGGTTATGATAAGGTAGGACAGGGCATCTATGAGTCACATTCCTCAGAAAGCGTGGCTATTCCGTTCGTTGAAATGGCAAATGAGCAAATAGAAATCTTACGGATTGTGGCTTTAATGGAACTGAATCGTCAAGATCTCTCGAAAATGCTATACATCCATATGCTCTTCAACTCATGCAACACACTATTGCAAACATGCTACGTAAATAATTGCTAAGTAAATAATTGTACTTATATCGTGTATACAAGTTTGTAATATGTCGTCGGATTATACAATATGTACTCCATTATAATATATGTATTTCAGAAAAACATTATTTACTCATTCAATCAGTGTTCACATTGTATTCACCCTGCACTCATGTTCATGTCAGGTACCTGCCTTACAGGAGTGACATCTACTGGACGAAGATAAGTATTACAGTTAAGAGGTATATCATCTGCATATTGATCGAGATGAGACATCAGCGTAAGGCAGAATGTACACAGCCTGATGTCCAGTACTTGCACCAGACACAACCGATGTCTGATTTTCAGGCCGGCTAGTAGAAGACACCCATAGCTTTACAGTAACATGGTTTGGAAAGCTCCTCACGGAGGGGGTCTTACATTTTCAACTAGATTTAATGTCTTCTGCTCATCAACAAATGATTTTACATCTGAGGGATCGTTTTGAAACACCACAATAATGTTGACTGTAAGAATGAATGAGACGCAAACATCTATTTTGTCATAGCCATCCATTAAAAGTTTAATCACACACAATGCATTTATACAGTACCAACCATAAAAGATCATTCTCTGTTATTAAGACATACAGCAGTGATGGTTACACATGATTTCATCAATCATTATATATCTTGTATTCTATATCTTAATTCAATAATTCATTATGTACAACTGTCTTCATGTGAAGAAATGAGTCAGAGACTTCGTGTGAGAGAGAGCGAGAGAGAAGTCCGAGAGAGAGGGAAAGCGGGGGAAGGAGGGTTCGGTATTTCAGGTTGATTTTACGTTGTCTTAAAGGTCTGTGATGGTCATTGGTTGTGGTCAGGGGTCAGAGGGGAAGGTGGTTGTGGGAGCACTGGTCGGCCTCTCCAGCTATTGGTGGACACCTGGGGAGAATGCCCAATGAGGACGAGGAATCACCACATGTAGGAGTCGTCATATCTGGAGAGGGAAAAGAGGAAAGAGGAAAGAGAGAGAGAGAGAGAGAGAGAGAGAGAGAGAGAGAGAGAGAGAGAGAGAGGGAACAATGAGTCCTGGGGGAATGAACATTTGGTTTAATCCTGGGCTACCCAAAGGCAGACCTACTAAAGGTTGTGCATGACAGTCTTTTCCTGTACAGTAGGTGTATGTAGCCGATAAAGTGACAATTCTTTGACACCACGCTATCGAAATAACCCCAGAAACAAAGAGATATCAGTCTTTGCACCTGCCGTTGAAATTGTATTGGAAATGTTTGATATCTTTGATGGACTGACCTTGATCTCTGGTCTCTCTCTGCATTGTTGCCAAACAGCAACTCTGACATCACTCCCTCCTGGGTGGACCTCTTACCGTACCTAGAAAAAAAAATGAAAGGAAGAGAGGGAGAGAGAGAGAGCAAAGACTGTCAAACCTCCACTCCACTCTAAGCATTCTGCAGGAGGATCCCACTTCTCAATGACAGGTAGAACATTTTGCTGTCTGAATGTGTCTAAAGGTGCCAAGGTAGCTGTCTGAGGTGTGTGTCATGGGAGAGGGGTGATGTAATTATGTGTACATGTGTGAAACTTGAGCATGTCATCCCACAAACTCCCACAGACACCGGAGCCACCCGACAAAGCCAATTAGAGTCAGAGCTCCTTTCCTCTGAAAAGATGCTGTTCGAGGCCTTTCTTGCTCAACTACCAAAGATACTGAGGGTTTTTAATGGCACGATAATGTAGTCCTCTGTAGTAAGGTAGGTAAAAGACTGAGACACTATGCTTGGATCATTCAGGCAAGATCTAATTGTTTTTTCTTTCCGGTGTGTGTGTCTGTTGGTGTATAAGCATTCCCTGCACAGATAAATGTATGTACAAACGATCAATTTCTCCTTGAAATTGAAATTGGAAGTTGAATATCTCAGCGGGATTGGGCTGGAATTCCTTCCTCTGTGGGGAAAACGTTTTGAGTGGAAAATTGTAACTTTCCCATCATGCCACCGAACCTGGCATTCATAAACGTTTTGTTTTATTAAACTAGGCAAGTCAGTTAAAGAACAACTTCTTATTTACAATGACAGCTTAGGAACAGTGGGTTAACTGCCTTGTTCAGAACGACAGATTTTTACCTTGTCGGCTCGGGGATTTGATCTAGCAACCTTTCTAGTTATTGGCCTAATGCTCTAACCACTAGGCTACCTGCCACACTTTCATAGCAGCTGTGCAATTTCACACTCCAATTCAACCCCACTCGGGCACTCCAAAGTGATGCCAGTGAAGTGGAGGGAAGTATGATCAACCACGCCTTCTGAGAAAGTGAGGCAATCTCACCTTCTCCATAGACAGGCGGTTGTAACAAGATGTAAAAGGGAACCATCGTTGTCGGACCATGCTCTCATCTCTCCACTTAGAAACCGCTTTGTGAGGATGAAGAAGACAATATTACTGTTATGTATTTTGGATTCCAGGAAAATCCGTGCTCTTGCTGCAGGCAAATCTTCTCTGCTGTTCAAATAGCATTTCCGAATGATCATTCATATTTGGCGGCAGGTAGCCTAACGGATAAGAGCTCTGGGCCAGTATCCGAAAGGTCACTGGTTTAAATCCCCAAGCCGACAAGGTGAAAAACCTGCCTATGTGCTCTTTGAGCAAGGCACTTCACCCAAATTGCACCTGGAAGTCACTCTGAATAGAGTGTCTGCTAAATGGCTAAAATGTTAAATGTAGTCCAATGATTTATTATGACAGACAAGAAGAACAAACTCCACCAAATGTCATTCCTCTTGGACTATATAGTTCTGATCTACACTATTCCAGTATATTATTGGTTATCATCCAAGCCATTGCTATATTATGACAACTTAAATGTGGATGCTCTATGATAATGGATTGTAAAAGAGTAAACATTTTGCCCTCTAAGTTGAATGTAATAGGGTTGGATATATTTTCTTAAAGATCAATGGCCTATTTGAATATCATGAATACTATCAGGTGTGCCTGATTCAGTGACATTTCAGCATAAGACATAGACCACCTATTCAACCCAGACATCACCATATCAGTATAGAATATGTTATTAGGGAACCTGCAGGCACATAGGGATCCATAATTTGATTTGGAGAATTCACGTGGGTCTGTCTTCACAGGTTTGATTGCTATGGCATTATTTATATGGAGAGACTAAAGCTTTTTTGAGCCTAATGCCCTGTAATAAAATGTAGAAAATATATATCATGGTATATGGAGCATTAAGAGCAGAAAACTCAGCGGTCACTGTCACAGTAGACTAACCTAGATTGGAATAAAAATGAAAAACCGTTCCATTTGCCATATAAATCGAGGTATGTGGTTTATTATAACTTAATAGAAAAAAAATGTCCTCTGATGTTAGGACTAGGAAGAAAGATAACTTGAATAGAAAAGCTGCTACGTAGAGCGCGAGCACGGTCTGCTTACCTCTGTCTCGTGATCAGATTGATGTAGTGTCTGAGCGCGGTATAGTATTTGGCCAGTTCTTCAGGAGGCGCGTCTTCTCCAGGGTTCTCCGGTTTAGGTGGGTAGGCGTCCACGAAAGTCCCGAGACACACCAGCACGCACAACACCAAGGCGACCAAGACGGTCCAGGGTTTCAGTATAATGGCCATCTGTGGTCAGGAGAAGGGGGTTAGGGAGCACGTGATTGTTAAATGTTAAAAAGCCTCAACGGAGATAATAATCTAGGCTAAATAGCCCACCAATCAATATTACACCAATTTCAAAGATGAGCAGGCATCCTAATCAGTAATAGGAATGAGTTTGAAAGGGAACAAGCAACAAGTATAACAGCAGAAATTATTGGTTAAAGTTGACCAATTATATTATATTTCCCCTTTGAAACATGTATTCGCTATAATTCACTAGTTATTGGTAAAATAGTGGGCTATTCAACATGATCATGATTTATTATGCAATTGTCAAATATTTGCAACTGTTATAGGAATGCATGTTGTGCGTGCAGAAATCACGGCTTTATCCACATTTCATTTGCGCAACTTTCGCGCCGTAGCTGTCCGTGGTTCTGAAAAGCCTTTTCTGGTATTTTCTAACATTTTCAAACCAACTCCAGTTGGGAAAACAATTCTCGCTGTAGGTTGCAACATGCAGATCTCTGCATAGGTGATCGGACCATTCCCGTTTCTTTCAATGACGAACTGCACAAATAGCTACTCATTTTTTTTCATGTCCAAATATGCAAAGACATGTGAGCGTCCGCATCATGAAAGCTTTAAAAGTAATACAAGTAAAACCAGCAAACATTTAAAATTCACAAGACTAAAAGTTGTTCTTACTTTCAGAAGACTTGACGTGAGCTACAAGTAGTTAAGACAACGGGTGTCTGTGTCCAGCAGTGTGGATTCTATTGCTTGGATTCTGCAATGTTCCTTTTTCAACTGGTGTCTTTGCAGCAAATCGCTGGTCTTTTGTTTCACTCCAACACAAGGGGGTTTATATACCCATCGTCGCCTCGTCCACGGGGTGAAACGGGTGGTTGTGATGGTGAGAAGGGGGATGTGGGCATAATACCGACGTCACCTGATGATTAACATATTACTAATGCATCACCCTAGTCGAACCATGTGGGTTTACGCAATTTTAATATCTGACACCTGTCCTATTGACAAACCAATGGAATGATGTCAAACAATTTGGACAGACGATGTCCAAAAAGAGCTAAATGGTATTAAGCTACAAACAGGCTAAATATTGATAATCATTAGGCCTTTCCTCATTCTTTCACAATTTCCAATGGACATCTTGATTAAAACAGCAACAGCATATAGGGCCGGGCCTCGACATATAAGGACGGATTCGACATCAGTGGGCTAAATACCTATTAATATTGCCTATTATTATTATTTACAAGGGACAAAACTCCCTATTGGTCAGAAAGTGAAAAAAAAGTCTGGTGGAGTAGCCTAATCCAATAACCACCAGGTGGCGCACAAGTTCCTATTGGTACAGTAATGCCCTTAAAGCCAATCGTTACAGGCTGAAATTCCATTTTCTGCATCTACATATCAATTTTGAGATTTGTTGGCATTTTGGTTCATTAATATTAGTATTTTCAAAAAGTAAACTTAAAAATGTAAAAAAGCTTGATGAAAATGTTTATTTTCTTAAGTTTATCATACTACTGCCCTCAACATTTTTATGAATTTGAACCCCTTAAAATGGACATGCATAAATAATTTCAAGGCTAACTATATTGAATTACACAGAATTGCTAAGCCCATTTCATAGAGAATGTTACAAAACTGGAGTACATTTAGTGACTTTGAAGAAATGGTGATTGGGTCTAAATACTGTAGGCTTTTGGTAGTCTTAATTCAGTGGCGCACTTTCCTGAAAGTCAGACTCTTCCCACAGGCCAACAAAAATAATCAGTTTCAGAAGCATCTGTATTCACCAAATTGTCTGTGTTTATCCTTTGATATATTTCCCAGACTGGCCCAGAGAGACTTATTGATATGTTATCCATTTTTTTTATTCTAGGTAACTTTTACATGAAAAAAAAAATGCTAAAACTGCATTTTCAATAGATATCTTTAGTATTTTACAGATGGAAAGATGAAAAAAGTTATTTATTCACTATCTGCTCTGAACAAGTCGGGTCCTGGAGTGTCTTAACAAAAATGTAACAAAAATATTTAGGCTAACTACATTCGGTGTCCAGAAATATGTATTTGCGCAGTTTGCAAATATGTGCACATTTAACAAGCATAAATTGCATGTTTTAATAACATCAGAAAAAAAAGTAATATATATTTTTTAATATGTGTCTTCATTCAACTGTTAAAAGTTGATTGTGATATGATTAAGAGAAATAGGCTGCACTTTCCATATGAGCTACACTTTCCATATGAGCTACACTTTCTACAGGTCTACCTGTGTTTTATATCAATCTTTTATTAACATAAATAATCAAGTTATTTCATTATTCACAGAAATCTAGCTGCTACGGGTTATAACAACATATCTTCAATTAGCTATAATTAGACTTGATTAGAATCCACATCCTGTAAACAAAGTGTGTATAATTGGATATTCATTGTTCCCTTTTCTAGGTTCACGATAATTAATGGCACTGCAAATTATTTGCAGGTGATTTGGAGAGGAGAAGATGCGGGAGTCGTCGGGTGAATCAGAAATCAAACACAGTTTTTCCACAAGATTATAAAACTCACGGACTGTTTTGCCGTCCTGGCCGAATCAATGTCTTCCATCAATTACTGGCTGAGACTATGAGTGAGTAATTATCGGACCAATCAAGAGACGCATTCGATAACTTACTCAGGTCAGTGTGAATCAAGGGTGGACTATGAGTGTACAAGTCATATATTTTATCACAGGTGAAGAGGGCTGTATTTGTGCAAAGAACTGCATTTACAATGCATATGTATGTCGGAATATGAGCAGAGATGTGTGAAATCATCACCACGGGCTAAGCATTTAAAATACAGTCAACACACAATCTGAATACATATGTTAGCAATGGGAATGATTAGGTCTATTTTCAATAAGCCAGAGGCCAGATTTTATTCCAGGAAAAAATCCATATGAGTGTTCGTCAGTCAGTGTATGACACTGAATCAAAAAACACCAGTTGTACAGAAGTATCTCTAGGGGCCCAGAGGCTTTCCTCTCCTTTCCTCCCGTTTGCTCTCTGGCCCTCTCCCCTATTTGACACTTCCTCTTGATTGACTATGACCATTCTCTCCCCTTTCTGTTGTTGTTGATTCACTCAACTCCCCCACCCGGCCATAACCCATGAGACGTCAAATGGATCAAAATAACTTCATGGCTCATGCCCTCTCCCCGTATACAAGGGCCCCTTCCGAAAAGACGGCCAAAGCGTCTGACGTGGCTCCACATGAGACGTCAGTGGCTTTCACATCCATACTGATCCTCCTCTGCCTATCATCACACACACAGACCGCGTCCGTCACAACTCCTCGTGGTGTGAGCTAGTCATAAAGGCCCCAGGAAACTAACACCAACCTAACCTCCATCTCAATATCCCACTGTTTACAGTTTAACTCAATGAGAGATTTGTGAGAAGTTTGTGAGAAGCAGTTTGTGAGAAGCAGTTTGTGAGAAGAAGGGACACATTTGATCGGGAGGAGAAAGCGAGATAGAGAAAGACATAAACAATCCACGTCTTCTTGTTTTCCTTATTATGTGTCAAGTGGCTTGCAAATTAAGATCCAATTAGGTACTAATTGCTTTGATCTCAAACACATCAAGTATCAAGTTGTTCTCTCTAAAAAGCAAGAGAGGCAGATTACATGAATGAATTTGGTGTACGTGCTGTAATATAGCTGTGTCTCATTTTAAGAGGAATAGAGCAATCTAATCCACATAGTGTTACCATTAGCAACAACTGCATCATGACATTGTGAATAATCTAATCAGTGAACGCACGCACCCATGCACACACACACACACACACACACACACACACACACACACACACACACACACACACACACACACACACACACACACACACACACTAAAAGATCAGCTGTATTCCAAAGGTGGCTGTCTATTCCCATGCTTTGAAATGTCCCCCTAAAATTGTCTGCTCCAAAAATAAATAAATATCAATCTTCCAGCTTATTCCGGCTACAAAAAAAAAAGATGAAAAAGGCATAAGTGCCATTGTGGGACAACACTGCTGGTGTGATGAAAAAGGCATAAGTGCCATTGTGGGACAACACTGCTGGTGTGATGAAAAAGGCATGTTCATGCCATTGTGGGACAACACTGCTGGTGTGATGAAAAAGGCATAAGTGCCATTGTGGGACAACACTGCTGGTGTGATGAAAAAGGCATAAGTGCCATTGTGGGACAACACTGCTGGTGTGATGAAAAAGGCATAAGTGCCATTGTGGGACAACACTGCTGGTGTGATGAAAAAGGCATACGTGCCATTGTGGGACAACACTGCTGGTGTGATGAAAAAGGCATAAGTGCCATTGTGGGACAACACTGCTGGTGTGATGAAAAAGGCATAAGTGCCATTGTGGGACAACACTGCTGGTGTGATGAAAAGGCATGTTCATGCCATTGTGGGACAACACTGCTGGTGTGATGAAAAAGGCATAAGTGCCATTGTGGGACAACACTGCTGGTGTGATGAAAAAGGCATAAGTGCCATTGTGGGACAACACTGCTGGTGTGATGAAAAAGGCATAAGTGCCATTGTGGGACAACACTGCTGGTGTGATGAAAAAGGCATAAGTGCCATTGTGGGACAACACTGCTGGTGTGATGAAAAAGGCATAAGTGCCATTGTGGGACAACACTGCTGGTGTGATGAAAAAGGCATAAGTGCCATTGTGGGACAACACTGCTGGTGTGATGAAAAAGGCATGTTCATGCCATTGTGGGACAACACTGCTGGTGTGATGAAAAGGCATAAGTGCCATTGTGGGACAACACTGCTGGTGTGATGAAAAAGGCATAAGTGCCATTGTGGGACAACACTGCTGGTGTGATGAAAAAGGCATAAGTGCCATTGTGGGACAACACTGCTGGTGTGATGAAAAAGGCATAAGTGCCATTGTGGGACAACACTGCTGGTGTGATGAAAAAGGCATAAGTGCCATTGTGGGACAACACTGCTGGTGTGATGAAAAGGCATAAGTGCCATTGTGGGACAACACTGCTGGTGTGATGAAAAAGGCATAAGTGCCATTGTGGGACAACACTGCTGGTGTGATGAAAAAGGCATAAGTGCCATTGTGGGACAACACTGCTGGTGTGATGAAAAAGGCATGTTCATGCCATTGTGGGACAACACTGCTGGTGTGATGAAAAAGGCATAAGTGCCATTGTGGGACAACACTGCTGGTGTGATGAAAAAGGCATAAGTGCCATTGTGGGACAACACTGCTGGTGTGATGAAAAAGGCATAAGTGCCATTGTGGGACAACACTGCTGGTGTGATGAAAAAGGCATAAGTGCCATTGTGGGACAACACTGCTGGTGTGATGAAAAAGGCATAAAAAGTGCCATTGTGGGACAACACTGCTGGTGTGATGAAAAAGGCATAAGTGCCATTGTGGGACAACACTGCTGGTGTGATGAAAAATTGTGGGACAACACTGCTGGTGTGATGAAAAGGCATAAGTGCCATTGTGGGACAACACTGCTGGTGTGATGAAAAAGGCATAAGTGCCATTGTGGGACAACACTGCTGGTGTGATGAAAAAGGCATAAGTGCCATTGTGGGACAACACTGCTGGTGTGATGAAAAAGGCATAAGTGCCATTGTGGGACAACACTGCTGGTGTGATGAAAAAGGCATAAGTGCCATTGTGGGACAACACTGCTGGTGTGATGAAAAAGGCATAAGTGCCATTGTGGGACAACACTGCTGGTGTGATGAAAAAGGCATAAGTGCCATTGTGGGACAACACTGCTGGTGTGATGAAAAAGGCATAAGTGCCATTGTGGGACAACACTGCTGGTGTGATGAAAAAGGCATAAGTGCCATTGTGGGACAACACTGCTGGTGTGATGAAAAGGCATGTTCATGCCATTGTGCAACATTGTGGATGAAAACACCATTGTGGGACAACACTGCTGGTGTGATGAAAAAGGCATAAGTGCCATTGTGGGACAACACTGCTGGTGTGATGAAAAAGGCATAAGTGCCATTGTGGGACAACACTGCTGGTGTGATGAAAAAGGCATAAGTGCCATTGTGGGACAACACTGCTGGTGTGATGAAAAAGGCATAAGTGCCATTGTGGGACAACACTGCTGGTGTGATGAAAAAGGCATAAGTGCCATTGTGGGACAACACTGCTGGTGTGATGAAAAAGGCATAAGTGCCATTGTGGGACAACACTGCTGGTGTGATGAAAAAGGCATAAGTGCCATTGTGGGACAACACTGCTGGTGTGATGAAAAAGGCATGTTCATGCCATTGTGGGACAACACTGCTGGTGTGATGAAAAAGGCATAAGTGCCATTGTGGGACAACACTGCTGGTGTGATGAAAAAGGCATAAGTGCCATTGTGGGACAACACTGCTGGTGTGATGAAAAGGCATAAGTGCCATTGTGGGACAACACTGCTGGTGTGATGAAAAAGGCATAAGTGCCATTGTGGGACAACACTGCTGGTGTGATGAAAAGGCATGTTCATGCCATTGTGGGACAACACTGCTGGTGTGATGAAAAAGGCATAAGTGCCATTGTGGGACAACACTGCTGGTGTGATGAAAAAGGCATAAGTGCCATTGTGGGACAACACTGCTGGTGTGATGAAAAGGCATAAGTGCCATTGTGGGACAACACTGCTGGTGTGATGAAAAGGCATAAGTGTGATGAAAAAGGCATAAGTGCCATTGTGGGACAACACTGCTGGTGTGATGAAAAAGGCATAAGTGCCATTGTGGGACAACACTGCTGGTGTGATGAAAAAGGCATAAGTGCCATTGTGGGACAACACTGCTGGTGTGATGAAAAGGCATAAGTGCCATTGTGGGACAACACTGCTGGTGTGATGAAAAAGGCATAAGTGCCATTGTGGGACAACACTGCTGGTGTGATGAAAAAGGCATAAGTGCCATTGTGGGACAACACTGCTGGTGTGATGAAAAAGGCATAAGTGCCATTGTGGGACAACACTGCTGGTGTGATGAAAAAGGCATAAGTGCCATTGTGGGACAACACTGCTGGTGTGATGAAAAAGGCATAAGTGCCATTGTGGGACAACACTGCTGGTGTGATGAAAAAGGCATAAGTGCCATTGTGGGACAACACTGCTGGTGTGATGAAAAGGCATAAGTGCCATTGTGGGACAACACTGCTGGTGTGATGAAAAAGGCATAAGTGCCATTGTGGGACAACACTGCTGGTGTGATGAAAAAGGCATAAGTGCCATTGTGGGACAACACTGCTGGTGTGATGAAAAAGGCATAAGTGCCATTGTGGGACAACACTGCTGGTGTGATGAAAAAGGCATAAGTGCCATTGTGGGACAACACTGCTGGTGTGATGAAAAGGCATAAGTGCCATTGTGGGACAACACTGCTGGTGTGATGAAAAAGGCATAAGTGCCATTGTGGGACAACACTGCTGGTGTGATGAAAAAGGCATAAGTGCCATTGTGGGACAACACTGCTGGTGTGATGAAAAAGAGAAAACAAAACATCACAGACAATGTCTGGCAAAAGGCTGACGGACAGTACCATTACCTTTGACTCTGGAGTGTCAAAAATGTTAAGAGGTCTTCACAGTGGCATTCATCAGTCAATATTACTACATGTCACATACATTGCTTAAATAACAATGATTTCAATGTATTTTTTCCTACAACCTTCAATGAGCTTGTGGGTGCAAAAACACCAATTCAAGCGTCTGGTGAAATCAGACACTTTACTTACCTCAGTCGACAAACTGATTTACTTACTAGAGACGTCAGTAAACACAGTACCTCGAGATAAGACAACTCTAAGTCTAACCTACTGCAGAAACATGAGATTCTCATTAGTGATGAAGGGAGGAGAGTTCGATTCTTGTAAAGTAAATGCGTTACGGTTAGAAAATTGAACATAATACGAACAGGTTATTATGAGAAGAAAATTCTCGCATATCATATTGGAGGTATGAATTCAGTTATGAAGCGTACAATTCAGACATGCTAATGCAATTATGAATAAATTGATGAGATATAGCAATATTGTGCAATTGTATCCTAGTCAGTCATTCTAAAGTAATGTAATTTATTTATGTATTTTTCATTATAATGCATTAACATGATCTTCAGAGTAAGAACGGTGGCATGGCCTCTACTTTTCTAGGAATTTACATTTTTACCAACTCTTTCCACCACTTTCAAATACTTGCCTATAAGGATGCTATCCATGGGACATTCATTGACCACAAGGGGATGTTTCATGTTGGTCAAGGGTTTGTCGCATGATGGTCCCAAGGGAACATTCTCTGGGGAACTGCTGTCTAGTTCCCTAGTTACCAGGACATCACGGAGGACCATGTCAGGACTTTTCAGGACGTTCTCAAACTTTCATTTTACTAGTCATTAGGACGGTGTGTAATGGTCCCAAGGGAACGTCCCTGCAAACAAAAATTTGCCGTTAGGATGTCCCGGGAAGATCACAAAATGGTCACCTGAAGTGGTCAGTATGTTGTGTCATCATCCCCTGGAGGTTTTTGTCTAGTTCCCGTTTTGTCCCTGGGATGTCCCCGGGGACATTTTTAGGACTATCTTGGGACGTTGAGTCATGGTCCCCTGGAGGTTTTTGTCACATAATGGCCCCAGATGTCCCAAACCATTATGTAAGGGCTAAACGCAGACATTCTGTACATTACCTTGAAAATAATGGATGACGCAGGTGAACGAGGCAGAGCCAAGTCCCTTTTGCGGAGTTCATTTCAAGGTAATGTACAGAATGGAGGCGTTTATCGTTCGTATACTACAGTTGGCAAATAAAACAGTATTGTTTATATTTTGATTTTTATAAGCAAATTCATACTTTCTCATATTTTGGTTGCTAGAGACGGGACCCAGTCGTTCGTTCAGTGGCAACATTCTTATCCCTTGCTTGCTGCTAGCTAGCCAACGAGCTACAGCCACACAGTCAGGACCTCCGCAGCCAGAATAACAGCAAAGTTGATGCTGTTGCATTTGCTTAAAGCTGTTTATTCCACTTATACACAGTTGCCATAGAAAACAATACTCTAAGCACACATTTACGTGTAGAAATACAATTGTTCTGTTGATATTTTCATTTATATAAGCAAGTACATACTTCGTCATCTTTTGGTTGCTAGAGACGCAGCCCAGTCGCTCGTTAGATTCGTTTGATATTTATGGACGTGACCCAGTCTTTCGTTCTTTATGTTCCGTTGCCATGCTCGCTGGCAAAGTTCTTGTCCTTCGCTTGCTAGCTAGCCAGCTAGCTATGGCTAACGCAGTCATGACCTCTGCTGCCAGAATAACAGCAAAGTAGCTGTTTTCTACTGACATTAATTTCCACTCACATTTAGTTTTCAAAAGTGGAGATTTGTATAAACCTTGCTGTCTGTCTCTCCGACATTTGCAACATTGTTTCAATATTCAAATTCAATCTCCAACTGTCCCATAGTAATGAACGTGCTGGGATTAGGGGTCGGGACGCAGGCTGCGTTTCTCAGCCAGTTGAAATCATACATTTTTATGGATATATACAAAGAAATGTAAATTGAAAAAAGGTCAAATGAAATGAAGTGCAGCTAGTTTGCAGTCTTTCCAGCTTCAGTTTGAAGTGACGGTGTTAGCTGTGTCGTTGTCTAGCTCCTCTGACCAACAGTGTCCTGACGAGAGAGCACATTTCCTACACCAGGTGAAATTGTGCCTCATTAGATCATTGTTATAGATGTATCCAAATAAATGTCACTAAAAAACAGCTTAAACAAATGTATCTACTGTTGTTATTCCGTCTGCACTGTTTGACGTAGTTGGCTAGCTAGCAAGCTTGAGATAAGAATGTTGCCAACCAGTATGGCAATGGAACATTTAGAACGAACAACAGGGTTGTGTCCATAGATACAGAATAAAAAGACTGAATGACTGGGTCACGTCTCTGGCAGCCGAACCAATAGAACGAACGACCAGCCGGCTTGGGTAGCAACCCTAGATTTGTTTCGGGACTATATCTTGTGGAAGGATGAATTAGTATGAATAAATTCATCAAAATAATGTTTTTAATGAACATCTGTCAATCATTATTTGAATATGTTGGTAACCCGTTGTATAAAAGTGATAATTCACTTGAAGCCGGTGTTTGGAGGATATATTGACATGGTTTGCCAGCCCTTGACTTCATCTTGGGCCTAACAACACCCATGACAATATATCCTCCAAACACCAGCTTCTCGGGAATGATCACTTAATTAAGGTAAGTGTTACACTGTTCAGCTAAAACAGTGTACAAGTCTTTAATCAATGACAATACAATCACACTTAGTATTGACTTTTCAGTATGACCCCATGTGGGATTTGAACTCACAACCTCTGTATTTGGGGTATGCTGATCTTTCTGCTGCGCCACAAAGACTAGAATTTCAGCAGTCCCCTATGCATTCATTACATAGAAGACATCTCGGCACTTAACTAAAGTAAACGTGCACATGGTCCTCTTTTGCTATCAGTTAATCTGTCTCTCATCATTGATTCCATTTACTTATTTCAGCAATTTGAGTTTGGATTTCCAGTACAGTTGTCTAACGTTGGTGGGGCATATTATCCTGGTTTAATATCATTCCTGAATCACTATGATAAGTATAATCGTTTTTTTGTTTGTTGAGTGTATGTTTAACAGAGCTGAGATTTACAAAGTGTAGGAATACAGGTGAAATCAGTCATGACGGCGTAGAAGGAAGATCAGCATGCTGTGAACCAAAAGGATGTGAGTTCAAATCCCTGCAACCCAAGAGGATGTGAGGTCAAATCCCTGCAACCCAAGAGGATGTGAGGTCAAAATCCTGCAACCCAAGAGGATGTGAGTTCAAATCCCTGCAACCCAAGAGGATGTGAGGTCAAATCCCTGCAACCCAAGAGGATGTGAGGTCAAAATCCTGCAACCCAAGAGGATGTGAGTTCAAATTCCTGCAACCCAAGAGGATGTGAGTTCAAATCCCTGCAACCCAAGAGGATGTGAGGTCAAATCCCTGCAACCCAAGAGGATGTGAGGTCAAATCCCTGCAACCCAAGAGGATGTGAGGTCAAATTGAATAATAATTACTGTAAGAATTAACATGTGCAATTATGTGTGTTGAATATGTATTAAGTTGAATACACTGTATGAATGAAATTCTATTTTCGTGTCCAATTGGCAACCCATCCCTTATGGCATTAATTGACACATAAACAAACATTACAATAATTCACTATGGTAATTCAATGATCATTCTTCTATATGTTAAAAGCAGTGTGTGAGGGGCTATCCTTAACATTGCCAAAACACAAAGAGCCATGATGGATCAGTGCTTCACCAATCAGAGCCATGATGGATCAGTGCTTCACCAATCAGAGCCATGATGGATCAGTGCTTCACCAATCAGAGCCATGATGGGCTTGGCAACACTAACAAGGGGTGTGTGTAATGGAACTAGGGTGTGATCAGTTGACGTCCCTGGAACAAGCCGGGTAGGCCTACTAGGTAAAAACGTCCAGGGAACCATGACACCACATCCTAAGAATGTCCTCATGGACTTTGCCGAGACAAACCAGGAACTAGACAAAAACCACCAGGGGACCATGAAATAATGTCACATGAACGTCCTAAAAATGTCCTCATGATGTTCTGGGGACGTCCTAACTACACATTTTTGTTAGCAGGGTAGTTTCCATGCAATTCTTCCAAAAGGAAAATCATTCAATATAAAAATGTATTTTTTTCTAGTGGGCAGCACTGCCTTTGACAACACCAGGGGATCCATCTTTCCTGGAAAAAGAGTATGAAAATACAGACATCTCATCACCATACAAATCCCATTATCCTTGCCTCTCTCTGGCTCTCAATATCAAAACATTTCTGCGTAATGATTAAGTACCTTATTGTGATTGTTTTCAATTAAAATGGTCAAATATAAAATAAAAATAGCTTCTTAGCAAATAGAAAATTTTCAAGCAAGAATTTTGCTAGAGCTGTCTTGGAGTGGTCTGAATGTGGAGGGAAAAACTGAAATCTAGCTGTTATTGGCAGAGAGGTATGGAACTCTCTTTCTTATTGGTCTATTAAGTAATTTACCGCCTGATGATGTCACCAGTCAGGCCAAAACTCCATCCCACAAAAACAGGCTGCAATTTCAAAACAGCTCTTACACTAAAAGGGCATTATCATAATTTTCACAATTTCACAGTATTATTCCAACCTCATATAGTGTGGGAATATATATAAAACACAGGCAAATCACGTTTTTGATTGCACTGGGCCTTTATTCCATTTCTTTAAGCTGTGTATGTGTGTGTCTGTGTGTGTTTATGTGTCCGTGGGTGCGTGTGTGTGTGTCCGTGGGTGCGTATGTGTGAGTCCGTGCACACCTGTGTGTGTGAGCAGTGGCCCTTAAACCACTGAATTTGAGTGGTAGTGAATCAGCTTTGTGTAACATTGTTACGGCTGAGATGTAGTGCGTCACTCTACGGATGAACACTGTCAGGCAGCCAGACCCAGCTGCTGGCCTAGACACCTACACACACACACACACACACACACACACACACACACACACACACACACACACACACACACACACACACACACACACACACACACACACACACACACACACACACACACACACACACACACACACACACACACACACACACCTGACACACCAGGAGACAAACAGACAGACAGACGCGCGTGTGTGTGTGTGTATCATTTAAAACTCTACGATACGGACACAAGTCCAGCTGACGCAGACTCTCATTGTGAAGATTGTTCTGTTGCATGCCAGCTGTAAGGCTAGGACATCCATATCTGACCCCCCACCCCCACAACACTATGACCTATACGTTCTCCCCACCATCATCCTATCATCAACACACGTAGGACTCCCCCCTTCTACCAAGCCAAGATTACATGTGGCCACTCCAATCTATATGTATGAGCAAACATGTGTGTGTTTGTGTGCGGAAGCTCTACATGTGTATAGAGGCTGTTTGGACAAGGCTATGCGCCTCAGTTCCTTCCTCAAACACGTCTTGAGCTAATGTGTTTCTGAAAGGGCAATTACAATTGAGACCACTGAGAAGAGGGGATGTTTGTGATTTCTAGCGAGTGACTCTTGGGCTGAGTAAATGTTCCCGGAACTATTCTAGGGACATCTGATGTTCACTATGGGATGGGATATGTAGTCACGCTGTTGTCGTGTCTTTACTATACACGGTTGTATATGGATGACCCTTAGCCTATATTGCCACTGCTCAACTCCACCCATGACGTGTTGGATCATTTACAGTGCCTTGCGAAAGTATTCGGCCCCCTTGAACTTTGCGACCTTTTGCCACATTTCAGGCTTCAAACATAAATATATAAAACTGTATTTTTTTGTGAAGAATCAACAACAAGTGGGACACAATCATGAAGTGGAACGACATTTATTGGACATGTCAAACTTTTTTAACAAATCAAAAACTGAAAAATTGGGCGTGCAAAATTATTCAGCCCCCTTAATTTAATACTTTGTAGCGCCACCTTTTGCTGCGATTACAGCTGTAAGTCGCTTGGGGTATGTCTCTATCAGTTTTGCACTTCGAGAGACTGAAATTTTTTCCCATTCCTCCTTGCAAAACAGCTCGAGCTCAGTGAGGTTGGATGGAGAGCATTTGTGAACAGCAGTTTTCAGTTCTTTCCACAGATTCTCGATTGGATTCAGGTCTGGACTTTGACTTGGCCATTCTAACACCTGGATATGTTTATTTTTGAACCATTCCATTGTAGATTTTGCTTTATGTTTTGGATCATTGTCTTGTTGGAAGACAAATCTCCATCCCAGTCTCAGGTCTTTTGCAGACTCCATCAGGTTTTCTTCCAGAATGGTCCTGTATTTGGCTCCATCCATCTTCCCATCAATTTTAACCATCTTCCCTGTCCCTGCTGAAGAAAAGCAGGCCCAAACCATGATGCTGCTACCACCATGTTTGACAGTGGGGATGGTGTGTTCAGGGTGATGAGCTGTGTTGCTTTTACGCCAAACATAACGTTTTGCATTGTTGCCAAAAAGTTCAATTTTGGTTTCATCTGACCAGAGCACCTTCTTCCACATGTTTGGTGTGTCTCCCAGGTGGCTTGTGGCAAACTTTAAATGACACTTTTTATGGATATCTTTAAGAAATGGCTTTCTTCTTGCCACTCTTCCATAAAGGCCAGATTTGTGCAATATACGACTGATTGTTGTCCTATGGACAGAGTCTCCCACCTCAGCTGTAGATCTCTGCAGTTCATCCAGAGTGATCATGGGCCTCTTGGCTGCATCTCTGATCAATCTTCTCCTTGTATGAGCTGAAAGTTTAGAGGGACGGCCAGGTCTTGGTAGATTTGCAGTGGTCTGATACTCCTTCCATTTCAATATTATCGCTTGCACAGTGCTCCTTGGGATGTTTAAAGCTTGGGAAATCTTTTTGTATCCAAATCCAGCTTTAAACTTCTTCACAACAGTATCTCGGACCTGCCTGGTGTGTTCCTTGTTCTTCATGATGCTCTCTGCGCTTTTAACGGACCTCTGAGACTATCACAGTGCAGGTGCATTTATACGGAGACTTGATTACACACAGGTGGATTGTATTTATCATCATTAGTCATTTAGGTCAACATTGGATCATTCAGAGATCCTCACTGAACTTCTGGAGAGAGTTTGCTGCACTGAAAGTAAAGGGGCTGAATAATTTTGTACGCCCAATTTTTCAGTTTTTGGTTTGTTAAAAAAGTTTGAAATATCCAATAAATGTCGTTCCACTTCATGATTGTGTCCCACTTGTTGTTGATTCTTCACAAAAAAATACAGTTTTATATCTTTATGTTTGAAGCCTGAAATGTGGCAAAAGGTCGCAAAATTCAAGGGGGCCGAATACTTTTGCAAGGCACTGTATATGTAATTTACCTCCATTCAATAATTGCATTTATTTTAATCTCACTATTATTTCCCCAGGTGGACTGAGAACACATTCTCATTTACAGCAACGACCTTGGGAATAGTTACAGGGGAGAGGAGGGAGGATGAATGAGCCAGTTGGCTCAAATAGGGATTCAGTTGCCAGGGAATAATCATTTGTCTTGGTCAAGCTGCGATGCACAATGCTTATTCTGTACACCTCAGTGATTGTTCCCAGTAGCTTTACTTGCTGGCCTGAATTGGCATCTCCAGCCCACACCTTGCCGACTGCGTTGAAGGTTCACCTCAGAGGGACGGTTCAGATCCGCCGTGTCCAGCCTTCAAGCGGGGGTGGTGCAGAGAGAGAGAGAGAGAGAGAGAGGCACCATGCGACTGCTACGGATCCAGTCTGGGCTTTGATCAGAGCTGACAGCTCTCCCCCCTCTCTAAGGGTTTCAGTTGCGTCTAGCACCTGCTGCCTGTGCACTAACCAGTCCAGCAGTGGTGACCCAACCTCCACACTATTATAATCACAGCCAGGAACTTGATGTGGGCAGGTAGTACTGTACCGTGCATGTAACCTGTGTGCATGATGGTGGTGGTCTTTGCAAAAACGTAAGCGCGGTTGGCGTGTGCTTGTGTTTGATTTCCCCCTGTCCATCTTCTGTCATCCCAATGTATAGAGTTGTGAGAAGTCGAATTTGAAAAAGACCGGTGCTTAAGACTGTTCTTACCAGCTTCTAGAATCATGTGGAATGGAGGGAGTTCTCAGAGTTGCTAAGTATACTTTGGGAAGCAGAGCCAACTGGGTAGTTGGTAGAACCTCTGTTCTGTACGTATGCGCCTTTAGAACGGAGTCTTTGTGTTCCACCTTCAGGGCAGACCGATCCAACCCCAAAATTGTCCACATCAGGGCCAAGTTTAATTGAGCAAACACCCTCTCCCCCAGCAGCCTGTGCAGCATTACATAACCAGCAGTGAACAGGCCCAGGTGGTGTCACCCTCTTAGTCTTCCCCTCTAATGGAAGGGAAAATTCTGTTAAAACAACATTAGGCTAACTAGCGGTGGACATCAGATCGGAGGGTGCCACGCCTGGGCCCTGCACTAGGGCACGCACTGAGCAAAGAGTGGGCCAGACAGAACGGAACCGCTCCTGTCAAAACCAGACCGCGACGACAACAATATGACACACATTAATAGAGGGAGCAGTGCCAATCTGGTTCCCGGTGATATCTGATAGTACATTTGTTCTCCATCTCTGGCGCTTGGAAGTATTTAGCAGCGCCGAGGATATGTCAGGCATGGATGATGGTGTGATAGGCGCTAGGCTGCGTCTAGGCTGCGTCTGACTGTTTTGACAGGTTGCTTGATGTTCGTGTTGATGTCAAACGGGACGTTGGCAAAAGGTCATCGCAAATGGAGGTACCAAACAGACTAGCAGAGAACCTTTTCGCTATTGGAGATAACAAGAAACAGCTTTCATTCTTACATGTGATTGTCATTGCCTCGTTTAATCAATTTCTGTATCCAGCTTGTCCAGGAATTAGTCAAAAAGTCAGTCTGTATGAGCTGTAAAAATACACCAAAACAGCGATCATAGCATGGGCCTACAAGCAAGAAAAACACTTAACTTCCTTAACACAAATGAAATCTGCCATGTAGGCCTCAAATCTACCGTGACCTCGCAATTTCTCAATGTCAACATGGTATTATTAAGAGACATCCAAAGACTGAACGACTTGAATCATATGGTTGAGCTGTGCCATTGTGCATTATGGAAGTAACAGTGCAAATTGGCATTTATTTTAGTAGTATATCTACAGACAATGCCGCTAGATATGCGGTTGAAGAGAGCAGAGAAAAGGTAATATTCCGATCAAATGCCAATAAATCTGGTCACTCATAATAACCCATTGACCAATTGTAAATGGGAACATTTCAGATCCAGCTGCCCCAAATTATCCATGGATATCAAAACTATATTTACATGTTATAAAAATTGCTTCTCAAATATGATAGTAGGGACATTATGTTAAAAGCTCACCCTAAATCAGTTCTCTGATGCCCGAAGTTAGTCAATCGGTCACAGATTTCTGTGTTATCGGTTCATTCTTATCTAAAAACATGACAGGTTTTACAGTTTTATCAGCAGGATGTTCGGTTTGACCAACGCTCCAGGTCAGCCAGAATAACTTAGATGGGCAGAACTTTAACGTTTAGGCAATTGCACTTAATACGCATCTCTTCCTTTTTTTAGACAGGAAACAGGCATTTGATCCCGGGTCTTATCTTCTAAGTGAGGGGTCCAGAGCACTCTAGGAAAGCACTGCTTGTTTAAACTCCAGTGTTTGTCTATGGGATGGCCGATAAGCTACCCACTGATAGTGTCATTCAACAGAGCCAAGGCAAGCAAACAACAGTTGGAAGACTGCCCAATGGCCACGATATACAGATAATGCACAACTACCAGGTGTACAGAGTTATAAAGTTGGATAGATACTACGGTAGGTACTTCAATGCAGTACATTGATATTTGGGGGTTGTATTGTGGCACGAAACCACAAAAGCAACCATTGATTTTGAGTTAAAAGTGTAAACACAAGCTTTATTTTCAATTGTGTAATTGTGGCTATTCTGAATATGAGAGAAATGCAGCTAATTTAATCCACACATAGTGTTGGTTTATACATTTGGTTAAAGCTGAAGCCGTGACATACAATAGATGTGAATAAGTGGCCGATCACCGAAGGGATAGGAATCACGTCAAGATTTTAGCTTAGGCTACAACAGAGAAAGCAATGTAGATGTGAGAGCGACAAGGCTCAGTAGGCAGATCATTTCTTAACCCAGGGAATATACCACATCTGCTTGGCTTCCCAGGCCGTATTTTAATATATTTACTCAATTCACACACACACACACACACACACACACACACACAAAAGGAAGTGAACAGATCAATGGCTGCATATGAAATGTCAAGGCACTACTGGTGTCGCTTCTGTCCAAGGGGAATTTCTTTATTTGACCAGAGAGAACAGTGTATGTAAACCACACGGTGTCTTTACGGTTTGACAGAACATTTTTGGTAAAAAAAATATTTTGTCGTAGAATTTTGGATCTGCTCTCGTAGCGTTTTGTCCATTGTTTTGTGTGATATAAAGAGGTCCTCTAGAAATAGTAGAATTGCCCGTTTGATTTATTTCTCTCTTAGATGTGCCGTATCTATCTTTGCCTCCATATCTGTCTTTCGTGATGGATATTACAGTTGGGCGAGCTACTCAGCTTACTGAGGCTAAGCCTGGTCAATAAAAGACTTCATACTGTCAGGGTCTCAAAGGCCATAAGGAAGATGTCATCCAGAGGAACCCGTACAGCACATATTATGGTCTGTGAAGAAAGTTGTGTCGTTATGAACAAAACATGATGAATACCTGCTCTTTCCAAGACATGGACTGACCAGGTGACTCCAGGTGGAAGTTATGATCCCTTATTGATGTCACTTGTTAAATCCACTTCATATCTGTATAGATGAAAGGGGAGGAGAAAGGTTCAAATAAATAAAGCCTCGAGACAATTGAGACATGGATTGTGTGTGTGTGTGTGTGTGTGTGTGTGTGTGTGTGTGTGTGTGTGTGTGTGTGTGTGCCATTCAGAGGGTGAATGGGCAAGACACAAGATTGAAGTGCCTTTGAGCAGGGTATGGTGGTAGGTGCCAGGCGCACCGGTTTGTGTCAAGAACTGCAATGCTGCTGGGCTTTTCACGCTCAACAGTGTCCCGTGTGGTCCCCCCGCACAATGGACATCCAGCCAACTTCACACAATTGTGGAACGCTTTTTGACACCTTGCGGAGTCCATACCCTGATGGGATTGAGGCTCTTCTCAGGGCAAAAGGATTTGGGGTGGGATTGCAACTCCATATTAGGAAGGTGTTCTTAATGTTTTGTACACAGTGTACTGTATATTCCCATTTGTCAAAATCAAAATGACATTCAAATATCCCTAAGAAATGAATTCACATGTTATGCCCATTTGTTTATAACTTTATCAAAGCCTAAAGCCTGTCACACGAGACAGCTATCACTGTCAGTGAAGGCATGTATAGTATATCTGCATGTTTATGTGCCACAGAATCAGTAGGAATTTTCACTCAACAAAGAGTGAAGCAGGGACTCAGTGATGTGGTATGAACTCCACAAGGGATTCCGCTAGCAGACCAAGACGGCTTCACAAACAGCTGTGAAAGAAAGGAAACAACAAGAGAACTGCAATCACGTCAGGCCAGTGAACAACACCATTCATACCTGAAAAAAGACATAGTGTTTCTTCATGATTTCATGTTCATTCATGCTGTGACAGTTTACCATGGTTGGGATAGGAACTAATACTTTATTTGCTCATGGGTCGCAAATGTCTCACAAAAGTGACGTCATCTAAATTGAAAGTGTCATTGAGGTATTGTAACAAGGTAATGTTAATGGCTGGCAATTTCCACTAATCGGAGGAATTGTTTGGAGTGGAAGGAGGCAGAGAAAGGGGGTTTGCCAAATAGCCACTTTGTAGTCATTGCATGTGTCCCGAAAGAAACGTTTGTATTCTGTCACCTGTACTTTGTTATTATGAAAGGTGACTTATCATGGTTATGACAGTTTTCCGTGGCTTTTAGGATACACAATACAAGTGAAACATTACTGGATATCCACAGGGCTGCATTGGCTCTTCAGGGGCTTACCAGGAGTTCTATGTTGAGAAGGCGAGGTGTGAAAGGAGGGGGTTGACCACCGGGCGGACTCAGGACATACATTTTTATCATCCTCCTACATTTCATCCATTTTGTCAGTGCTAGGGGGAGGTTGGAAAGATGGGAGTGTGTTTCTGACGGTGGAGGTTGGAAAGATGGGAGTGCTTTTTTGACGGAATCAACAAAGCTCATTTCGACCATTAATCCACCTTTTGGAATGAAGCATCTGTTGTCTCTTTACCTTAGGACAGCGAGAGGGAGGGTGAGGTCAGTTAAGCAGTGAGGAACGGACATAACACAGATTATTGAGACATAGACAATACTGTTATCCTCAAGCTATCATTTTTAGAAGATTTTTGAACAGCTAGCTTCTAGCGTTTAACAAGTCTGTCTTGTCGCATTAAATTATATTGCTCTTATTTGAAACATCTATCAAATAATGGCAGAAATACAGCTAGGCCTATTAAAAAGTGACTGATGCCCTAATTTTGTTGTTTTATTCAAAACTGACCAAGAGGCTCACAGCCACGAGCATCAACAAGCCACAAGCAAAATGGCCACCACTGTTATTGCAGCAGTTTGTCTCAGACACAAAATGGTCGGCCCAGAAGCCCAGAGAGGGGCTGGAAACACTAGCGGCATTTAATAACCCACACAAGCATGTGGGTGACCGATGATGAAGGTAGTGATGAAGACACCTCGGTGACTTGTCGGCACTAAGGCACAGCCTGATGATTTGAACACGATTTACGGCACTGTCCGAATGTATGGCCGTATGTTTACACATCACAGGAGTGAGTACACCTTCGCCTGTGGCTTCCTCCGGGGCGGGACATTCCCACGGAGCTCCATACTGGCGCCCTCAGAGACGTGAAGGCTGATGAAACTTGTGTTGACTTGTGGTGAATGTAACTCTATATATTTAAGTGTCACGTTTGGATCCTTTCAATAGCTCATAAAGAGCTGCACATCTTCACTGTACTATACGTGTAATGGATTTCTCTTTACGGAGCTGCTAAACTAAACTGGTCGCCGGACCGTGGTCAGCTTTATGCTGCACAGATGTGCGCACCTATCGTTTAGATTGATGGGAGGAGGGTGGATGGCCTTTACTACTATAGCCCATAAAAAAATACATTGAATATCACATTCATAAATGGCCAAAAAGACAGTCAGAAAATAAATCATAAGGAATAAGGTTTGAGAGTGTCTGTCCTATATCTAGGAGATATCAGAAAGCTCAGAAAAGAAAAACATTTTGGGGACATATTTAACCCCTTATTTTTGTTGGCACACAACTACCTCCGGACTTCCACTCGTTTGTCCGGGTTACCTTCAGAACGAGTCTTGTGACATTTGTGTTCGTGCCTCATGGTTTGACAAACACCGCTGTAGCTCGGCCACCTTCCATTGCAAATGCGAAAGGCCGACGTAGGCGGATGCGGTGGATTGAGATGCAGCCCAATGCAAAAATAACTTCAATCATAACCATGGCATAAAAAGGATAATCAACTCATGGCGGTATGCGTTCTCTGGAAAATAATGCAACTCCCGTGGACCTTACACATCGTTCGTTATTTTCCATAGAATGCATACTGCCACGAGTTGATTATCCCTTACATACACCGCAGCTTTCAGACAATCAGCATTCAGGGCTCAAACCCCCCAGTTTGTCACTAGGTTTAGAGAATGAGTGTGAAGTTTTACGCCTTTCGTTATAGCCTATTGTTTGCTGGCCAGCGGAGTGCTGCTAATTCAACGATGAGGGTTATTGAAATTGAGTTTGCCCTAGGTAGGGTAAAAAGTTGTTGGTTGCTTCATTCATGGAAGAGTTGTTTTGCACATTTCCTGGGCATATTTTGTATATGCCATAGTACGGTGCATGAGTTACTTTGAAGACCTATGGTATGTACATCTTTGATAATTGTATTCTTATTGCATATGCCTGTAATGAATCTTAGTTACTTTTGAATTGGATTCATACTGACGTCCTCGTAATTCACTGTATTCTTTGTTTTGTTGTTATGGAATAATGTTAATATAATGTAGGTTACACTACACATCGAAATGATTTGGTTCCACCTTGACATCCCTGCTCTAATTTGGCTTAATTAATTCATGCTAGAACTTTGATGGCTAGAATCAGCTCAGTATTTGGACTTTATTAATTGCATAACAGTGCAAGATATGTGAAATTATAGTCTCTGAGGCTGATGCAACGATTAGCTATCTTGAAGGAGCCATCAGAGGGCCTTTTGCATTTTATTCACATGATCATGGAGTCACATTTAATTATTATTACGATAGAATTCCTCCTGCAGTGATTTGGTCATCCTCAGAATATTTTCATCCATAACTACATATGTTATTTTAATTGCTGTGCTGTGATGGATTTGATTTCATGTGTGGTTCGATTCTGATGCATCAGCACTCAAACCACAAAAGGAAAAACCAACGAGCCAGAGATGTACAAAAAATACTTAATTTAATTCCAACTTGAAAGTATACAGAAAGTATTGTTGCAAAGTACAATAAGTGCAAAAAAAAAAAAAAAATCAAATGTTCGGCCTCTATAACAGCAGTGTCAAAGTACAGGTTAGGTGGAGAAACACGCTTTGTGACATTTTCTTAGAGCCAATATATAATGCATTGGCACGTTTTGTATCATTTTGAACACAGGACATCTACTTTGTGCATAACACAAGTCATTTTTCCAACAATTGTTTACAGACAGATGATTTCACTTATAATTCACAGTATCACAATTCCAGTGGTTCAGAAGTTTACATGCACTAAGTTGACTGTGCCTTTAAACAGCGTGGAAAATCCCAGAAAATGATGTCATGGCTTTAGAAGCTTCTGAAAGGCTAATTGACATCATTTGAGTCAGTTGGAGGTGCACCTGTAGATGTATTTCAAGGCCTACCTTCAAACTCAGTGCCTCTGCTTGACATCATGGGAAAATCAAAAGAAATCAGCCAAGACCTCAGAAAGAAATTGTAGACCTCCACATGTCTGGTTCATCCTTGGGAGCAATTTCCAAACACCTGTAGGTACCACGTTCATCTGTACAAGCAAGATTAAACACCACGGGACCATGCAGTCATCATACTGCTCAGGAAGGAGACGCGTTCTGTCTCCTAGAGATGAATGTACTTTGGTGCGGAAAGTGTGAATCAATCCCAGAACAACAGCGAAGGACCTTGTAAAGATGCTGGAGGAAACAGGTAAAAAAGTATCTGTATCCACAGTAAAACGAGTCCTATATCGACATAACCTCAAAGGCCACTCAGCAAGGAAGAAGCCACTGCTCTCTTGTGAAGATGCTGGAGGAAATAGATACAAAAGTATCTATAGTCGTGGCCAAAAGTTTTGAGAATGACACAAATATAAATTTTCTCTAAGTCTGCTGCCTCAGTTTGTATGATGGAGATTTGCTTACACTCCAGAATGTTATGAAGAGTGATCAGATGAACTGCAATTAATTCCAAAGTCCCTCTTTGCCATGCAAATGAACTGAATCCCCAAAAAACATTTCCACTGTATTTCAGCCCTGCCAAAAAAGGACCAGCTGACATCTTGTCAGTGATTCTCTCGTTAACACAGGTGTGAGTGTTGACGAGGACAAGGCTGGAGATCACTGTCCTGCTGATTGAGTTCGAATAAACAGACTGGAAGCTTCAAAGAGAGGGTGGTGCTTGGAATCCTTGTTCTTCCTCTGTTAATTATGGTTACCTGCAAGGTGCCGTCATCATTGCTTGGCACAAAAAGTGGCTTCACAAGCAAAGATATTACTGCCAGTAAGATTGCACCTAAATCAACCATTTATCGGATCATCAAGAACTTCAAGGAGAGCGGTTCAATTGTTGTGAAGAAGGCTTCAGGGCGCCCATAAAGTCCAGCAAGCGCCAGGACCGTCTCCTAAAGTTGATTCAGCTGCGGGATCGGTGCACCACCAGTACAGAGCTTGCTCAGGAATGGCAGCAGGCAGTTGTGAGTGCATCTGCATGCACAGTGAGGCGAAGACTTTTCCTGGTGTCAAGAAGGGCAGCAAAGAAGCCACTTCTCTCCAGGATAAACATCAGGGACAGACTGATATTCTGCAAAAGGTACAGGGATTGTACCTGCTGAGGACTGGGGTAAAGTCATTTTCTATAATGAATCGCCTTTCCGATGTTTGGGGCATCCGGAAAAAGCTTGTCCGGAGAAGACAAGGTGAGCGCTACCATCAGTCCTGTGTCATGCCAACAGTAAAGCATCTGGAGACCATTCATGTGAGGGGTTGCTTCTCAGCCAAGGGAGTGGGCTCACTCACAATTTTGTGTAAGAACACAGCCATGAATAAAGAATGGTACCAACACATCCTCCGAGAGCAACTATTCCCAACCATCCAGGAACAGTTTGGTGATGAACAATGCCTTTTCCAGCATGATGGAGCACCTTGCTATAAGGCAAAAGTCATAACTAAGTTGCTCAGGGAACAAAACATTGATATTTTGGGTCCATGGCCAAGTAACTCCCCAGACCTTAATCTCATTGAGAACTTGTGGTCAATCCTCAAGAGGAGGATGGACAAACAAAAACCCCACAAATTCTGACAAACTCCAAGCATTGATTATGCAAGAATGAGCTGCCATCAGTCAGGATGTGGCCCAAAAGTTAATTGACAGCATGCCAGGGCGGATTGCAGAGGTATTGAAAAAGAAGGGTAAACACTGCAAATATTGACTCTTTGCATCAACTTCATGTAATTGTCAATAAAAGCCTTTGACACTTATGCAATGCTTGTAATTATACTTCAGTATTCCATAGTAACATCTGACAAAAATATCTAACGACACTGAGGCAGCAGACTTTGTGAAAATTAATTTTTGTGTCATTCTCAACTTTTGGCCACGACTGTATATCCACAGTAAAACGAGTCCTATATCGACATAACCTGAAAGGCTGCTCAGCAAGGAAGAAGCCACTGCTCCAAAACTGCCATAAAAAAGCCAGACTAAGGGTTGCAACTGCACATGGGGACAAAGATCGTACTTTTTTTAGAAATGTCCTCTGGTCTGATGAAACAAAAATAGAACTCTTTGGCCATAATGACCATCAACATGTTTGGAGGAAAAAGGGGGAGGCTTGCAAGCCAAAGAACACCATCCCAACCGTGAAGCACGGGTGTGGCAGCATCATGTTGTGGGGGTGGTTTTCTGCACGAGAGACTGGTGCACTTCACAAAATAGATGGCATCATGAGGCAGGAACATTTTCTGGATACATTGAAGCAACATCTCAAGACATCCGTCAGGAAGTTAAAGCTTGGTCGCAAATGGGTCTTCCAAATGAACAATGACCCCGGTCCATGGTCTGGACAACGCGATCAATCATGGCACCGAGATGATGCAGCATTGCCGAGTGTTCCTGGACGCGCTCCTTGACTCCTCTGACCGGGGTACCTGCTCCTGCTGACTCCATGGTGGTGTGAGATTCTGTAAATGGCGTGCGTACTGGGAGCGGAGTCAGGTGCAGGAGAGCAGAGAGTTGTGAACAGGCGCACACTTTATTTAGGCAGGAGAAACCAACAGACGGACGCCACTGCGTCGAAACCTCCAGCCAATGCAAAAGTGCAAATACGCAGTCACAATAATATTGTATAAATACAATAACATACCTCGTGAAATTAAACACAGAATAAACGCCTACCAGTAAAGTGCGTCAACATAGACACGTAACACAAAACAATCTAACACAAAGACATGAGGGGGAACAGAGGAATAAATATATGTAGTGTGATTGGGGAATGAAAACCACGTGTGCAGGGAACAAGACAAAACAAATGGATAAATGAAAAATAGAGCAGCGATGGCTAGAAATCCGGTGACGTCGACCACTGAACTCCGCCTGAACAAGGAGAGGGGCCGACTTTGGCGGAAGTCGAGACACATGGTGTTTAATCTTGCGTACTATTGTTTGTACAGATGAAAGTGGTACCTTCAGGCGTTTGGAAATTCCTCCCAAGGATGAACCAGACTTGTGGAGGTCTACAATTGTTTTCTGAGGTCTTGGCTGATTTCTTTTGATTTTACCATGATGTCAAGCAAAGAGGCACTGAGTTTGAGGCAGGCCTTGAAATACATCCACAGGTACAACTCCAATGGACTCAAATTATGTAAATTAGCCAATCAGAAGCTTCTAAAGCCATGACATCATTTTCTGGAATTTTCCAAGCTGTTTAAAGGCGCAGTCAACTTAGTGTATATTAACTTCTGACCCACTGGAATTGTGATACAGTGAATGATAAGTGAAATAATCTGTCTGTAAACAATTGTTGGAAAAATGACTTGTGTCATGCACAAAGTAGATGTCCTAACCGACTTGCCAAAACTATAGTTTGTTAAGAAGATATTTGTGGAGTGGTTGAAAAACGAGTTTTAATGACTCCATCCTAAGTGTATGTAAACATCTGACTTCAACTGTATATACACTGTATATATATATATTTTTTTACATATCTGCCTCCTTAGTTTGTCCTTTTTATGATTTGTGTGAGAGTACCTGCTTATAGTTATTTATTATCTTACGTACCACTAATAGCCACCGGCACCATGTGTATTTCAAGATTTGTCAAAGCGGAAATCTTTTTAAACCCGTGAGTCACATGCTTCAGCCTCATAATCCCACGGGAACACACGCATATCTGTCTGCTCAGTTTAGTACGCCACAGTGTCTACAACCTGCGGCTGAGCTATTCCCAACATCCCTAATGTGCCGTGAGCTCCAGGTAAGGGACTGGCGACCCGGCTTAAACGCTTGCTTGCTCTCGCCCCTGTATCGGCTAGATGGCGTGACAAATCAAATCAGCCTTCGACCCCCTGCCTCGGCCCTGGCCATTCCGAGACGCCACTGGAATCCATCTTTATTACCAGTTAATATTCGTCGCCATGGCGAAGCTCATTGGTTTTGATGCAGCGGACCACATTTCATGCTGTCGTCTCTATGACATCCAGGAACTCCGGGGGAGCTGCGCTCCAGACCTTGTCATACCACCGGCTCATAAACGCCCAATAGCAACATGATCTAATATTACAGAGGTCTGCAATAGCTGATGGTGGCAATAATGTTTTCCCCATCGCGCTCTCCAAATGAGGTACCCCACCTGGGGAGATGAGAGGATTTCTGGAAGATCAAGACAAATGATAGAGCAGAACCCTCTAAATGTTAGAATCCAATTAAATTCTGGAAGATACTGATGATGCAGAGAGATGTCAACAGAAAGTATCCCCTTTTAAATGTCCTACACCTATAAAAGGGATGTCTCAGATTGTGATGATTTGGCAGCAGCTCTCTCTGTACCTCATCAGGGCTGAACATCGATACCAGTCAGACACTAGTTTAAAGCAACACATGAAGCTGTCCACATATTCTTCCAGATGATACAAGCTGCCAGGCAGGCTGTGGACTGTGTCGTAAGGTTTAGGTTGTTGTACAAATGAGCAATATTTTCAGGTGGAGAAACAGGATCCCTGAGATTTCTGGTTCCTCCCTCCAAGTAATGATTATCCACTTGGATTGACAGCGAACCCTTTACTTGTGTCCCGAAAACATTGTGAAAGAGTTCTATCTAATATGAGATGATCTTTTGGTAGAAGCAAGGCAGAGAAAACACATTGAAAATCAATGAACGCTATTAATTTGTGAAAAACAGAAAAACAGATCCCTGTTAACTGAATAGTGCAACTTGACTCGTGTATGTTTCTCTGAACACACCATCTCTTTCACCTGTAACAATTTGCCTGTTCTAAATTGGATTGGAGCCTTAACAGATTGGAAAGGGTCAGCTAACTCTCATAATATAAATATTTGATTTTGGTGACATTTAAATAAAGCTAAAGATTTAAGTGGTTTCCTTTCTTCTTCTCTTCCGAGAGTCTATCCTGTTGCCCAAGGCTGTACTCATCAAATATTAACTGCTGTGTTTTGTCCCCATTATGGCGCGACAACAAATGGTGTCTCCCAGGTAGCAAATGTCAGAGGAACCTTTACAGATACTAATTTAGGCCCCTTCAGGGAGTTGTGTGTGATGGTAGCATTTAAAGCTCTTTCTTCTTCTCCTTTCCCTGGTGTCGAGTTTCCCCCCCAAGTGTAGAGACTAAAGATGCTGCTTTCAGTTTGGCGTCTCAACCTCTCTGACCCCCTTTGTCTCTGGGAGTTTCTTCGTCATCAGCCTTAAAGGGATTCTAGAAGGGCCTCTAGAGGTGATTGAAAAGTAGCCCGTGAGTTTTAGTTGAGAGAAATGTGTGTTTCGGTGGCTGTGTAGGATGTGTCCGTGATTAGTGCTTGACTTTAACACGCTGCGACTTTCCCGACTCGACTCCCTGCTCTCTTGTAGTTCACATTACACAACCAGTAATAACCAGGCTGATATAAGTCTGAGCCAGGAGGTTCAGTGTGTCTTGTGAATTGTGGCATAAGCAAAGAGTGAGTTGTGGTGTTCGCCAAGAGAGAATTGAATTGTAGTGTATGCAAATTCATTGTGGCGTACGCAAATATAGCTAGATTACCCAGATTTGGACCAGGTCTCGCTTGAAAAATGCATTTTATCTCAATGAAACTAACCTGGATAAATAAAGGTTCAATAAAAATGTAAGAAATAAAAGATTTCTTCCATGAAAGTCACATGGAACTAACGAGGAGGAAGAGGTCTCTTACACTGCATAGATCAAATTACAGCTTGTGTTCCTGCTCAGTGCGCCCTTTTTTTTTTTTTACCATGACAAGAGGTTAACATGAATCTACACAGACTTGTATGGTCTTTACCAGTGAACAGTACGCAGGGCCTATAAGAACTGATACGATCAAATCAAATGTTGCAAATCATTTACTCAACAGAAAATAGGAAGCAAGCCATTGCTTCAACAGAATAATAGAGGGTTTGGAAGAGTATGATTGATTGAATTACGCGTACAGCAGCTGTAATGGAACCTTTCTTATTATAGGGTACTGGCGCCATCATCTGACATTGAAGAGGTAGCGTTTGTTTAGGGTACACACTAAAAAATGGAGGGTTCCTCGAGGGTTCTTTCAGAAGGGTGATGGTTCTATGTGGAACGAGAATGACTCAAAGAACCCTTTGGTTCACAAATAACTTCAAATGGTTCTTTGCAGTTCTCAAAAGGGTCCTTTGCTTTTCTAGTAATAATTCTAATGTCCGGGTGGCGTCTTATTCAAATATTTTGGGGCGTTGTTTGCTAATAGCTCTTTTTGTGCAAGTGAGAGTTTCATTCCAGTTGATCTAGTCTGTTGTGTTATGTATGTGTTATATATGTGTTATATATGACTATGGCCAGTGACAGGTGTTTTGTGAAAGACTCACACGGCCTTGTGTCAATTGGGAAGAGTTGACTAAATCAGTGGTTCTCAATTGTCTCAGGGATCCCCAGCCGTTGCAGGGGCTAGCCCACTTGATTCAACTGGTCAATTAACACAACAGTAAGGAATTTTAACAAGATCATATCGCTGACCCGAATAACAAACCCTGTATGCTTCTTCAAAAGAATCTACAAGGAACCTTTGAGATTGAGGAAGGTTCTTTATAGAACCTTTCTCCATAAAGGTTCTATAAGGAACCATAAAAAGGGTTCTATATAGCCCCAAAAAGGATTGTAGCCATAGCGGAACACTTTATTGGTGCTGTATAGAACCTTGTATTAATGGTTATTTTTAGAACCTTAGGAAAGGGTACATTATAGCACCATACAGGTACCATTTAGAGCCTTATGCACGTGGTTCTTTATACAGTAGCACTTTCAAAGAAAGGTTCGGGAACAGGAACAAAAAGGAATCCGCTATGGTTACAAGCCAAATAACCCTTATTTGGCACTATATAGAACCATTTGTTTTTAGTAGGTAGAGTAGCAAGTGCAACATCATCGCTTCCTTTGTTTGGAGTGCTTCAATTATAATTACAACGCTCCTTTGTATTTTAAGCATTTGGTCAAGCTTCATGTTGGAAATACACTACCGTTCAAAACGGCAGATTTTTAATGATCAATCAGCCTTTTAAAATAATGAACTTGGATGAACTAATACAACGTGCCATTGGAACACAGGAGTGATGGTTGCTGATAATGGGCCTCTGTACGCCTATGTAGATATTCCATTCAAAATCTGCCGTTTCCAACTGCAATATTCATTTACAACATTAACAATGTCTACACTGTATTTCTGATCAATTTGATGTTATTTTAATGGACCAAAAAATGTGGTTTTCTTTCAAAACCAAGTGGCCCCAAACTTTTGAATGGTATTGTATGTTTTGAGTTGCAGAGTGCAAGGTTACATGTGTTTTCGGACTGTAGAAGTATTTAGTTCACATGACTGTTTGAAATGTATAGTATGCCAGTAATGACAGGATCCACCACTTATTTCTAGTTATGTATTTTAAAACTGTCACCCACCCAAACCACAATTCTAGCAAACATCATTCCAATATCAGATTGTCTTTATTAAATCATATTTATTCAAATAGGCATATTATAAACAATTCCCCACAATGTAATCCACTGGATTGATAAAACAATTAAATGATTCATAAAATATCATTCAAGGTTTTGAGGTTGTCACTGTTATGGACTCTTCTGTGTTGCCCTTGGCTATGGGTACGTCCAGGGAGGTTCTGAAGCGGAGGGGGACCTCCTGCTCTGCTGTAGGGGCTTCCAGCTGGGGGGCGGCAGTGGGGGCTTCGATTCTCAGCTGTCCATCTTCTCCCAGAGAACAGGTCAAGGCTGTCAGGTCTAGGTGAGCAGGCAGGTCAATTTTCTGAACAAAGCCTTTCTGTTGGGACGAGGAGGAGGAAAAGGAGCAGGAAGAGATGGCAGAGGAGGTGGATTTAGCCTCTTCTGCTTTGGCCTGTTTCATGGCCACCACGGCTAGCCTCCGTCCGTCCAGCTTGACTGTGATGTCTTCTGGGTTGAAGCCCTGGGCGTTTAGGCTCAGGGCCAGGGGGCTATGGCTCCGGCCTGTCTCAGCCACCTCCGTGCTGAGGCCCTGGCTCAGAGCTCCTGCTGGAACTCCTGTGCTCCTCCTCTCCAGGAATGGGGAGCCCATTCGGAGGTGGGCCCTCTCATGCAGCTGGTACATACTGGGGAGCCCATCGCGGAGCTCTTTGAGGAGATCACTGGCCAGGTTGGACCTCCTCTGGAAGAAGTCTTCTTGGATGCCGGATAGGGCCTGGTGGCGCATGGGGGGGAAGACCATCCTCTCCTGACTGAAGAAAGGGTCGTTTCCAAAGATGCTCTCGATTGCTGGGGCGGCGGACTGAGTCATGTTGTTATTTGTTCTGTTTTCCTTTCCGGTCTGCTTAGAAGAAGAAGAGTGTGAGTTCCTTGGATCTCTTGCTGTGAGGATATCTTGGTCGGCAAGCTACTCCCAGTGAGTGTTTCTGAACTTGTGGCAGCACCTCTCAGGCTTATATACTCCCTCTCTTCCTATGGCCCTCCCCCTTGTTGCCCTATTTACAACCCATGAGCTCAGTAAAGAAGGACGGGGGAAGGGGGCAGTAAGTGGTATGGGGCAAGAATTCCCTGCGACGAGTCGATGGGCTAAACTGAGCTTATGGCCATGTCCTGTTTACGTGTTTTTACGGGCAGGCGCTTCTGTTTCCCACTCTGTGTTTGTCATTGGTCCATTAGTCACAGCCGTCGGGTTGGTCGTGCCACAGCTGAGGGTCGCCTTACCACCCTCCACCCTCTATCCTGAGTCACGGCTGTTGGATGAGATCAACGGGCTGATATTGTCCCTGGTGTGTCATACACGTGTTTGGAGCCCCACCCCTGTCTATTTGGGGGTGCTGGATAGGTTGGGGTGACATACTGGAAGTGAAGGCTACAGATGGCCGGACACCCCCGGGGTTAGCTGACGTGATCCCACAACTCTCCTTTAGGAGCCAAGTGTTGTGTCCATGTACTAGGGGGCTATCCTCATAGTTCAGGATGGGTTCAATGAGCTAATGCACCATGTACCAGGTATGTCTGTAAGCAGAGAAGAGACATGCGTGATGCATCGCTGACTAACAGAAGTCTGAGGAAGTTAGTCCGTTTGAATATCGTTGGTACATTAGCACAGACTGAGTGAGGTCTATTTTAGACAACTTCCTGGTAGTGTAAATGCTGACACCATGAGTATAGCAACATGACAGGGGCGTATAAAAGTAAATTGATGAGCGCTGCTTTTTTACATTTACATTTACAGCATGTACTTTTCAGCCTTCAGACGCTTTGGGACCTGCCATTCTAAGAATATCACCCTCAGCAAATGTTATTACCATTCACAGTCAGAAACAGGCTACACTCTAAAACCTAGAATTAGTTATTTGTACACTCTAATGTTGCTACCATTCACAGTCACAAAAAAAAAACACAGTAATTTGCTCCAATTGGAGCTATTTAAGGATCACATATAGTGATTCTATACGAAGTCGAACAGCTTCATACAAATTCACCTCAACCCTCAGCGCAACTTCACACCCTTGGAAATTGTGTGTGGCGGATTTGTGTGTATGTCCGTGTGTGCCCTCATGGCCACCTGTGTGTGTGTCTGTGCTTCCACCCGCATGTGTGTGTGTGTGTGTGTGTATTGATCACCCACAGACAGAAGCCATAAAGAACTGAGTCTCCTCCATTCTTTAGCGGCATGTGGCAGGTGTCTCCCAGTGCCTGCTGGGAGCTGGGCCATATGTCAGCGTGTCACCCACAATCCTCCCTGCGATGGAGTCAGGAGATTGATGGGGCCTAGAGACACTCAATCATAGTCATAGCGAGGAGAGGAGCGGAGAGAGTATTTATAGCTGAGGAACTCAGGAAGAGTCATATTACAACCCCTTACACTTCTAGCATTTATAGTGTAAGTTGAAGACCCACAACTGCTGCCCGGGATATTGATTGGATGCTGATTGGATGCTGGTCGATCAATGATGGTAGTTAAAATAGGTCAAATTGCATCATTCCCCAATTCAACAATATCACTTAAGTGATTTCTTCAAGGAGACTGCCTTGGTTTTACTGTAGTTATTGAATATAGAAGTGTTGCTCAACACAGTGTTATTAACTGCTGGTTCTGAAGGGCCACAGTGTGTGCAGGCTTTTGTCTCAGCCCAGCACTTCCTGATAAAAGGCTAAACAAGGTCTTGGTGATAAGTTGATAAGGTGCCGTTGCGCTAGGCCATAAAAAGACACTTGGCGCTTTTTGGTAGGCAGTAAATACCCGCATACCAATGCCCCACTTTATCTGTGCTATCTTTATCCACTAGGTGATGACAAAGCCTCAGAGTTGGGGCTTGAAATATACACTGAGTGTACAAAGCATTAGGACATAGAATGACCAGGTGAATCCAGGCGAGAGCTATGATCCCTTAAAGTTATGAGACAATTGAAAAATGGATTGTGTATGTGTGCCATTCAGAGGGTGAATGAACAAGACAGAATATTTAAGTGCCTTTGAATGGGGTATGGAAGTAGATGCCAGGTGCACAAGTTTGAGTGTGTCAATAACTGCAAAATTGCTGTTTTTTTTTCAGTTTCCCAGTTTCCCACTTGTATCAAGAATGATCCACCACCCAAAGGACATACAGCCAACTTGACTCAACTGTGGGAAGCATTGGAGTCAGCATGGGCCAGCATCGCTGTGGAACGCTTCGACACCTTGTAGAGTCGATGCCCTGACTTATTGAGGCTGTTCTGATGGCTGTTCTGACAGAGGGGGGGTGCACCTCAATATTAGGAAGGTGTTCCAAATGTTTTGTACACTCAGAGTATGTGGAACCACATGCCCAAATAGAGGTGGAAGCGCGTCTTTTGATTTGAGAGCATCTGTGTGGTGACTTCAATAAGAACACTAGAGGTCAGCCCTGAGCCATTTTACTAAATGGAAGCAACTTCCTTGCAGCTGCAGGACACTTATTGGCTGGTGGGTGGCACTGTTGGTTAAGTTTGTAGACTCTCCGATACACCAGATACGTAGCCACAGGTTCACTGGCATGGAGAGCAAAGTCATGAGGCGTATACTGTATGTATTTAGCGTTCCTACTACATGACTGTTAGGACTAATGAAAACAATCCAAGACACAGAGGGGAACAGGACAATGGAATGTGTTGCATGCCACACTCGCACGCACACAAACACACGCACACGCACGCAAGTAACCCCCCCCACAAACACACTCAAACAAGCTTTTAGCAGCAGTGAGTCCCCAGCAGGGAGGGGCTTTCTGGGCCTCTCACATCACAGAGGGGGGAAAGGACATATATTAATCTGACAGCTCTCTCTCTCTCTCTCTCTCTCTCTCTCTCATGGCTTTCTGGGAGAGAGAGAGAGACAGAGAGAGAGAGAGAACCCCCCCCCCAAAAAACAACTGGCCCTTAATGCAGTTTATCTCTTGCCTGGTCTTAAGTAAGTCTTAACATAAGCAGAAGTCCAAATGATGTATGGATGTTTTATTGGACTCCTATAGGCTTGCAGTGTTGGATTAGATTGATACACTGTTTGGAGAGTGTATACGCATGGCGTACAGACAAGATAACTTAACAGGAAAAAGAGGAGAACAAACCCAGAAAAGAGAAACACGAGGAGAAATGATACAGCGAAATAAGAAAATCTATCATGCACAGAGGACACAGAGGAATCGGAGGACACAGAGGACACAGAGGACACAGAAGAATCGGAGGACACAGAGGACACAGAGGACACAGAGGAATCGGAGGACACAGAGGACACATAGGAGTGTGTGAGACACAGACAGGCAGCCTGTGTCACAGATACTGAAAGTGATCAACCGCCATGACGTGAGAAGCTTGGCAGCGAGAGGAAGTGAGTTGATGGGAGAAGGCTGCTACCGCAACTCTGTGGCAACCTACTCTCAGCCTCGCCTTGTCTCGTCTGTCTCAACCACATCTGACCTGACCCACTGGGGTACACGGTTCAACTTCTTCTGACTCCAACTTACATTTTTTTTTTTTTTTTTTTTTGCTAGGACCAATTTCTCAGTACTTATGTAACATCAAACCTCTTCACACAGTGAGCACAACAGCAGTCTATGTGGGCTAAACTGTGAATACTTTTTCCTTGCTTTGGCACAAAATGCATTCAATGACTACATCTTTCATATTTCATGAATTCTTTTCTCACTCAGACACAACAACCACCAAAACTCTATGTACCTTACAGGTTAATTTGCACATGTTTGCATGCTCTTTTCAAAACTGTTAAACTAAAGTTCAAAACCTAACATAACACAAACTTGAATAAGACAGCAATTTTATACATTTCTACAGGCATACCCTATTGAAATATATTCCAAATCTAAAAAAGGGAAATACTATCAAAACAATTAGACCAACCACAGCTGATTCCCATTGTAGCTGAACACCTACCCAGGTGATAGTCTTTCAATTACATTACCATCTATACAAAAGGGGACATCTTAGGAATAATGCTGTACTGTAATGTTAACATGGACCCAGCCAGAGATAGAGAAGTGGCTGACATTGCCCAAGACAACGTAAGATGTGATGTGGATAAGAACCTGTGGCCAAATGCAGAAGATAGGATTGACTAGCATCGCTACGGTATCTGAATAGGTAGTTGGTGTATGTACAAAATTCTAGTGTTTTAGAATTACTCAAAGCCAAAAAAATGACATAGAAACATATTGAAGCATATTGCATCTCTCCAATTCATTCCTGTAACATATATTGCAGTGAATTCTAAACAGTAGAGAGGTGTCATTCTTGCTTTTGTAAAGAAATGTTACTGAAGAAAACATTTTGTAATGCTACCCGTTGTTGGCATTTTTTAGGTCATTGTTTTATGAGTGACAAAGTGTGCTTGTTGGGTGACAACCTTGGCTAGTGTTGTGGAAGAATGAGTTGATTTGAGACATGTATGAAGTGTTTTGATAGTTTTAAGGCATTTTGGATGTGAAATGAACTGCTGTGCCAAGCTGAGAGTTGGTTAGGAGAACTGTGTGAAGAGTTTCGAAAAAGTGGCCTAAGTATTGAGAAATGGGTCCTAGCAATTGTAAAAAAAAAAACTGTTATCTGCTATTCTAGTCTGGACCTATGATCTCTGTGTATACCATAGGTCATACAGAAGATACAGGGAAAGATTTAACTTCGGCATCTCTCATTTCCGTGATTAGAAATGATTGCACGCATGCAAAGGCACTCTATCGCTCTCCCGCTATGTCACACGCATATGTGCAGCGAGCGAACACACACACACACACACACACACACACACACACACACACACACACACACACACACACAAACCTTCCTATGACTCACTGGGCTTAGCCCCTGCTCTCTCTTCAGTGACACAGACACAGGAAGAGAGAAAGAGAGGTCACACGCCCCAGACCAACGCTGGCCAGCTTCCCTCCCAGGCAGGCCCTTCCCTGGCAGGGCAGAGGTAGAGTCATTAACCCTCCCTCTACTACAGACATATAGTGGAGGTCTCAGTATCTGTGTGTGTGTGTGTGTGTGTGTGTGTGTGTGTGTGTGTGTGTGTGTGTGTGTGTGTGTGTGTGTGTGTGTGTGTGTGTGTGTGTGTGTGTGTTTGTGTGTTTGTGTGTGTGTGTGTGTCTACAGGGGTGTAGTTAATGCCCCTAATATTTTCTCATAGACGGATGACTTGTACCATCTGCAGTAGACAGCAGCTGTTGCCAATTGAAGGGAGGGGGGCGTTGCCAGCCATCACACATATTGTTAGGGTGCTGGACAGGCACCACTCAACTAATGGACCTGTATCTACAAGAACATGTACAGATGTGCCTTAGTGAGTGTGTGTCCCTGTGTGTGTGTGTGTGTGGTGGGGGGAGTGGGTGTGTGTGTGTGTGTGTTTGTGTTCGTGTGTGTGTGTGTAGTGTGGCTTGAGGGAGTGGGGGCAGGTGTAAGTGTGTTACTCATGCCTTTGCAAAATTCCAGTATAGTGTCCTAGGAAAAGCATTCTGTCATATAAACGGAAGGCATCATTTACTGTAAATAACAAGTAAATAATGCATTGTTTTTGTTGACCTTGTTACCGCTTGCAATTATAGTATAGCTTTGTTATATGAAATTCATAATAAAATGATTGTGACTGACTGTTTGGAAATATACAGTGGGGCAAAAAAGTATTTAGTCAGCCACCAATTGTGCAAGTTCTCCCACTTAAAAAGATGAGAGAGGCCTGTAATTCTCATCATAGGTACACTTCAACTATGACAGACAAATTTAGTTAAAAAAATCAGAAATTCACATTGTAGGATCTTTTTATGAATTTATTTGCAAATTATGGTGGGAAATAAGTATTTGGTCACCTACAAACAAGCAAAATTTCTGGCTCTCACAGACCTGTAACTTCTTCTTTAAGAGGCTCCTCTGTCCTCCACTCGATACCTGTATTAATGGCACCTGTTTGAACTTGTTATCAGTACAAAAGACACCTGTCCACAACCTCAAACAGTCACACTCCAAACTCCAGTATGGCCAAGACCAAAGAGCTGTCAAAGGACACCAGAAACAAAATTGTAGACCTGCACCAGGCTGGGAAGACTGAATCTGCAATAGGTAAGCAGCTTGGTTTGAAGAAATCAACTGTGGGAGCAATTATTAGGAAATGGAAGACATACAAGACCACTGATAATCTCCCTTGATCTGGGGCTCCACGCAAGATCTCACCCTGTGGGGTCAAAATGATCACAAGAACGGTGAGCAAAAATCCCAGAACCACACGGGGGGACCTAGTGAATGACCTGCAGAGAGCTGGGACCAAAGTAACAAAGCCTACCATCAGTAACACACTACGTCGCCAGGGACTCAAATCCTGCAGTGCCAGATGTGTCCCCCTGCTTAAGCCAGTACATGTCCAGGCCCGTCTGAAGTTTGCTAGAGAGCATTTGGATGATCCAGAAGAAGATTGGGAGAATGTCATATGGTCAGATGAAACCAAAATATAAATTTTTGGTAAAAACTCAACTCGTCGTGTTTGGAGGACAAATAATGCTGAGTTGCATCCAAAGAACACCATACCTAATGTGAAGCATGGGGGTGGAAACATCATGCTTTGGGGCTGTTGTTCTGCAAAGGGACCAGGACGACTGATCCGTGTAAAGGAAAGAATGAATGGAGCCATGTATCGTGAGATTTTGAGTGAAAACCTCCTTCCATCAGCAAGGGCATTGAAGATGAAACGTGGCTGGGTCTTTCAGCATAACAATGATCCCAAACACACCGCCCGGGCAATGAAGGAGTGGCTTCGTAAGAAGCATTTCAAGGTCCTGGAGTGGCCTAGCCGGTCTCCAGATCTCAACCCCATAGAAAATCTTTGGAGGGAGTTGAAAGTCCAGGTTGCCCAGCAACAGCCCCAAAACATCGCTGCTCTAGAGGAGATCTGCATGGAGGAATGGGCCAAAATACCAGCAACAGTGTGTGAAAACCTTGTGAAGACTTACAGAAAACGTTTGACCTCTGTCATTGCCAACAAAGGGTATATAACAAAGTATAGAGATAAACCTTTGTTATTTACCAAATTCTTATTTTCCACCATAATTTGCAAATAAATTCATAAAAAATCCTACAATGTGATTTTCTGGATTTTTTTTCTTCATTTTGTCTGTCATAGTTGAAGTGTACCTATGATGAAAATTACAGGCCTCTCATCTTTTTAAGTGGGAGAACTTGCACAATTGGTGGCTGACTAAATACTTTTTTGCCCCACTGTAGGTAGGAGATCGACCAGCAACATCCTGGTTTGTAATGCAATCACACGAATGCACCTATTAACCAATAAGGCTGCAGGATACAGTGCTAATCAGCATCACAGTTTGTTCCACTCAGTCCAGACAAGATCCACTTAATCCAACACATTGAGTAATAGACGAGCGCTGCAGCCAGTCAGCCAGTCAGCCAGTCAGCCAGTCAGTCAGTCAGCCAGCCAGCCAGCCAGCCAGCCAACTGAATGGGAGTGATTTCATTACTGCCGTGTTGCTAGTGGAGCTGGAGACAGCAGCTGCTACAGGAAATCGGAGGATTTCTGAGGAAATACAGGAAGTCTCCGTAAATTCAGCCAGCTGACATTTAGGACTATGTAAATACATTCATTGGGTTTGAAGATGAGAAGAAAAGACTTCCAGCGAAGGGAGGGAGATGAAATGTGGCGCCTGTCTTAGTAATGCTGCTGTTTCAAATTGTTCATGCATGATGCCAAACCAACGGTAAAGCTCTACTACCAACCACGAGACACAACTCAGAACTAACTGTCTGTGTCATTAAGTTTGTAATGCGTAGACGGGCATTTTGTTTCATCACACTCACAGGTAGGCATATTTACCCTATGTAAGTATATTTACCCTGTGTAGGTATATATTTCTATATTTACCCTGTGTAGGTATATTTACCCTATGTAGGTATATTTACCCTATGTAGGCATATTTACCCTATGTGTCACGACTTCCGCCGAAGTTGGTCCCTCTCCTTGTTCGGGGGACGTTCGGTGGTCGACGTTTACCGACCTTCTAGCCATCGCCGATCCACTTTTCATTTTCCATTGGTTTTGTCATGTCTTCCATCCCACCTGGTTCCAATTCCATCAATTATATGTTGTGTATTTAACCCTCTGTTCCCCGCCATGTCCTTGTCCGTAATTGTTTGTTGTAGTGCTTGTGCACGGTATGCTGGTATTTACCAGGTTTTGTTTGACCCGTTTATTGTATTATTCTGTTGACGGTGGTTTATGGTTATTAAACACAACTGTTGTAAATCAGTTTCTGCTATCCTGCGTCTGACTTCTCTGCCACCAGTAGCATCACATTACAGAATTACGGACCAATACTATGGAGTCAGCAGGAGCAGGTACCCCGGGTATAGGGGTGGAGGAGTGCGTCCGGGAGCACGCAGCAATACTCCAACATCTTGGCACCACCGTGTTGTCCAGACAATGGACCCCTTGGTGAAACAGGGAGTTCTTCCAGCGCCTCCACCAGCACAACCGGGGTCTCCACTGAGCGCCCCTCTTCATCCTGGTCCCAGTGGGATTCGTCTATCCCTGCCCCAGGAATACAATGGGAAGGCTGCGAACTGCCGGGGGTTCCTTCTACAACTAGACCTGTACCTGGCCACGTCGGACCATAGGAGGGTGTCCGCTCTCGTCTCGTGCCTCACCGGGAAAGCCCTGGAGTGGGACAACGCCGTGTGGAGAGAGGGAGATGCGGCATTGGACCAGTTTGAGGAGTTCACCCACCGTTTCCGAGCAGTCTTCGACCACCCGCCCCGAGGGTAGAGTGGCGGTAGAGCGGTAGTGTGCATCCCCCTGAATATGCCGATTTGGCTCTCACCTTCTGTAAAAAGAAGGTGACTCAATTACCACCCCATCAATGGGGCGATTGTGTGATAGATCTCCTGGTAGACGCTGCACTTTCCAGGAGTCACGTGTATCCCCTGTCGCAAGCGGAGATGGGGGCTATGGAAACATATGTCTCTGAATCCCTGCGTCAGGCATACATTCGGTCCTCCACTTCACCTGTCTCCTCGAGTTTCTTTTTTGTGAAGAAGAAGAAGGATGAAGGTCTGCGCCCGTGTATTGACTATCGGGGTCTGAACCAGATCATTGTGAGGTACAGTTACCCGCTACCACTCAAAGCCACAGCACATGAATCAATGCACGGGGCGCGCTTCTTCACCAAACTAGATCTCAGGAGCGCTTACAACCTGGTGCGTATCTGAGACGGAGACGAGTGGAAGACAGCTTTCAGTACCACCTCAGGGCGCTATGAGTACCTCGTCATGCCATACGGGTTGATGAATGTGCCATCAGTCTTCCACGCCTCTGTAGATTAGACTTTCAGGGACCTTCAATGGCAGGGTGTAGTGGCGTATATCGATGACATTCTGGTGTACTCCGCTATACGCGCCGAGCTTGGACGACCGTTGGAGCATGACCTGTATGTTAAGGCTGAGAAATGCCTGTTCTTTCAGCAGTCCGTCTCCTTCCTCGTGTATCGCATTTCCACATCAGGGGTGGAGATGGAGAGTGACCGCATTTCAGCCGTGCGTAATTGGCCGACTCCCACCACGGTAAAGGAGGTGCAGCGATATTTAGGGTTTGCCAATTACAACCAGAGATTTATCCGGGTTTTGGCCAGGTGGCTGCTCCCATTACCTCACTGCTGAAGGGGGGCTCGGTGCGTTTGCAGTGGTCGGCTGAGGCGGACAGGGCTTTTATTCACCTGAGGGCTCTGTTTACGTCGGATCCCGTGCTGGCCCATCCGGATCCCTCTTTGGCGTTCGTAGTAGAGGTGGACGCGCCCGAGGCTGGGATAGGAGCGGCGCGCTCTCAGCGCTCGAGTATGCCACCAAAGCTCCGCCCCTGTGCCTTCTTCTCGAAGGGGCTCAGCCCGGCGGAGCGAAACTATGACGTGGGGGACCGGGAGCTGTTGGCTGTAGTCGGGCCTTGAAGGCGTGGAGACATTGGCTTGAGGGGGCTAGACACCCTTTTCTCATCTGGACTGACCACCGCAATCTGGAGTACATCCGGGCAGCGAGGAGACTGAACCCTCGCCAGACAAGATTGGCCATGTTTTTCACCCGTTTTGTGTTTACCCTGTCCTACAGAGCAGGTTCCCAGAACGTAAAGGCAGACGCATTGTCCCGGCTATATGAGAACAGAGGAGCGGCCCATGGATCCCACACCCATACTCCCTGCCTCCTGCCCGGTGGCACCGGTAGTGTGGGAACTGGACACGGACATCGAGCAGGCGTTACGTGCAGAGCCCGTTCCCGTCCAGTGTCCCGCTGGGCGTCTGTACGTCCCGTCTGCTGTTCGTGACCGGTTGATCTATTGGGCCCACACATCACCCTCCTCTGGTCATCCTGGGATTGGTCACACAGTGTGCTGTTTGAGCGGGAGGTACCGGTGGCCTACCTACCTACCTGTTGACGGTGGTTTATGGTTATTAAACACAACTGTTGTAAATCAGTTTCCGCTCTCCTACGTCTGACTCGCCTCGCCAGTAGCATCGCATTACAGAATTACGGACCAATACTATGGAGTCAGCAGGAGCAAGTACCCCGGGTATAGGGGTGGAGGAGCACGTCCGGGAGCATGCAGCAATACTCCAACATCTTGGCACCGCCATGGATCGCGTTGTCCGTAACATCGCATTACACTATGTAAGCATATTTATGTAGGTATTTGCCATGTGTAGGTATATTTACCCTATGTAGGTATATTTACCCTATGTAGGCATATTTACCCTATGTAGGCATATTTACCCTATGTAGGTATATTTACCCTATGTAGCCATATTTGCCCCATGTAGGCGATGGCACATATCTTCAATTCATCTGCTGTTGTTTTGCGTGTCAGAGACTTGAAAGGCCAATATGGTTCTGCAGAAAAAGAGTTTCATTTCCCTGTTCTTTCTGAAACCACTTAAGCACTACTCACCACAAGTTCCCCTTGCAAACGTTACATGAACCTTATGGCACTCTGGTACATCCCTGTCCTCTCAGAAGACACAGTAGCTATGTAAACGTCTAGCACTAGCAAGAATTTGGGAATAGCTCTCTGTGGAAGTCAATTCATGAAGTTAGAGTACATTGTATTTGGGCCACACCAGGTTAAGAGTTTGTTGGGTCAATTCTGTACGATCGTGGAGAAAATGTTGAAACGTTTGTTTACAGTACAAAAACCTGATTTGTCTTGTGATATGAATGTGTCTACTTACTCGCGGAAATGTTGGCAAAATACTGTTTTCTCAATGTTGCCCTATTTTAAACTGGGTTGGCATTGCTATACAATAATAACATTCAGACTTTTTAAAGATGTTCAGATTATGACTTTAAGAGTGAGTGTTTACTGACTTGTTCCCTTAGCTACTGGGTGTCAACACTCTGAGCCACTATTCTCTCTCTGTCATCTTCACACCATCAGGGCTCTCTCTCTCTCTCTCTCTCTCTCTCTCTCTATCTCTCTCTCTCTCTCTCTCTCTATCTCTCTCTCTCTCTTTCTCTCTCTCTCTCTCTCTCTCTCTCTCTCTCTCTCTCTCTCTCTCTCTCTCTCTCTCTCTCTCCCCTCTCTGTCATCTTCACACCATCAGGGCTCTCTCTCTCTCCCTCTCTCTCTCTCTCTCTCTCTCTCTCTCTCTCTCTCTCTCTCTCTCTCTCTCTCTCTCTCTCTCTCTCTCTCTCTCTCTCTCTCTCTCTCTCTCTCTCTCTCTCTCTCTCTCTCTCTCCCTCTCTCAATTCAATTTTTCAATTCAATTCAAGGGCTTTATTGGCATGGGAAACATGTGTTAACATTGCCAAAGCAAGTGAGGTAGACAACATACAAAGTGAATATATAAAGTGAAGAACAACAAAAATTAACAGTAAACATTACACATACAGAAGTTTCAAAACAGTAAAGACATTACAAATGTCATATTATATATATATACAGTGTTCTAACAATGTACAAATGGCTAAAGGACACAAGATAAAATAAATAAGCATAAATATGGGTTGTATTTACAATGGTGTTTGTTCTTCACTGGTTGCCCTTTTCTCGTGGCAACAGGTCACAAATCTTGCTGCTGTGATGGCACACTGTGGAATTTCACCCAGTAGATATGGGAGTTTTTCAAAATTGGATTTGTTTTCGAATTCTTTGTGGATCTGTGTAATCTGAGGGAAATATGTCTCTCTAATATGGTCATACATTGGGCAGGAGGTTAGGAAGTGCAGCTCAGTTTCTACCTCATTTTGTGGGCAGTGAGCACATAGCCTGTCTTCTCTTGAGAGCCATGTCTGCCTACGGCGGCCTTTCTCAATAGCAAGGCTATGCTCACTGAGTCTGTACATAGTCAAGGCTTTCCTTAATTTTGGGTCAGTCACAGTGGTCAGGTATTCTGCCGCTGTGTACTCTCTGTGTAGGGCCAAATAGCATTCTAGTTTGCTCTGGTTTTTTGTTAATTCTTTCCAATGTGTTAAGTAGTTATCTTTTTGTTTTCTCATGATTTGGTTGGGTCTAATTGTGTTTGTGAACAGAGCCCCAGGACCAGCTTGCTTAGGGGACTCTTCTCCAGGTTCTTCTTCTCTCTCTCTCTCTCTCTCTCTCTCTCTCTCTCTCCTGTCTCTCTCTCTCTCTCTCTCTCTCTCTCTCTCTCTCTCTCTGTCTCTCTCTCTCTCTCTGTCTCTCTCTCTCTCTCTCTCTCTCTCCCTCTCTCTCTCTCTCTCTCTCTGTCTCTGTCTCTGTCTCTGTCTCTGTCTCTCTCTCCCTCTCCCTCTCCCTCTCCCTCTCTCTCTCTCTCTCTCTCTCTCTCTCTCTCTCTCTAGGTTGGTCAATAAAACTCGTTTTCAACCACTCCACAAATTTCTTCTTAACAAACTATAGTTTTGGCAAGTCGGTTAGGACATCTACCTTGTGCATGACACAAGTAATTTTTCCAGACAGATTATTTCACTTACAATTCACTGTATCACAATTCCAGTGGGTCAGAAGTTTACACATACACTGAGTTGACTGCGCCTTTAAACAGCTTGGAAAATTCCAGAAAATTATGATGATGCTGGTTTTAGAATCTTCCGATAGGCTAATTGACATGATATGAGTGAATTGGAGGTGTACCTGTGGATGTATTTCAAGGTCTACCTTCAAACTCAGTGCCTTTTTGCTTGACATCATGGGAAATTAAATTTAAAAAAATCAGCCAAGACCTCATAAAAAACTATTGTAGACCACCACAAGTCTGGTTCATTCTTGGGAGCAATTTCTAAAACGCCCGAAGGTACCACGTTCATCTGTACAAACAATAGTACAGAAGTATAAACACCATGGGACCACGCAGCCATCATACTGCTCAGGAAGGAGACGCGATCTGTCTCCTAGAGATTAATGTAACTTGGTGCGAAAAGTGCAAATCAATCCCAGAACAACAGCAAAGGACCTTGTGAAGATGCTGGAGGAAACCTGTACAAATGTATCTATATCCACAGTAAAACGAGTCCTATATCGACATATCCTGAAAGGCCGCTCAGCAAGGAAGAAGTTACTGCTCCAAAACCGCCATAAAAAAGCCAGACTACAGTTTGCAACTGCACATGGGGACAAAGATCGTACTTTTTGGAGAAACGTCCTCTGGTCTGATGAAACAAAAATAGAACTGTTTGTCCATAATGACCATTGTTATGTTTGGAGAAAAAAGGAGGGGCTTGCAAGCCGAAGAACACCATCCCAACCATGAGGCACGGGGTTGGCAGCATCATGTTGTGGGGGTGGTTTGCTGCAGGAGGGACTGGTGCACTTCACAAAATAGATGGCATCATGAGGCAGGAAAAGTATGTGGAAATATTGAAGCAACGTCTCAAGACATCAGTCAGAAAGTTAAAGCTTGGTCACAAATGGGTCTTCCAAATGGACAATGACCCCAAGCATACTTCCAAAGTTGTGGCACAATGGCTTAAGGACAACAAAGTCAATGTATTGGAGTGGCCATCGCAAAGCCCTGACCTCAATCCTATAGAACATTTGTGGGCAGAACTGAAAAAGCATGTGTGAGCAAGGAGGCCTACAAACTTGAGTCAGTTACACCTCTCTCTCTCTCTCTCTCTCTCTTTATATATATATATATATATATATTTCTCTATCTCTCTCTCTCTCTCTATCCTCTCTAGCTCTCTTTATCTCTCTGCCACTTCCTGTCTCACCCTGCCCTGACATCCTGTCAGTTTCCATGGCAACCTTGAGTAACCTCTCATACATACCAGAGCCAGGCATAGGAGCAGGGTCATGGTCTATTTGACATTGACGTCATGCCACTCGGGCTGCAGTAGGGCCCCGAATCCACTCCTATATGGAATACAGAAATATATTGATTCCTACGGATACGAGTTTCTGTTAAATTACTCAAATGTAATGTGAATGTATATTACCCTATCCATTATATTTTTCTCATTTTCTAATGATTAGATAATAGGAGGCAGGGTAATTAGGAGTTAATGAATCAATACAAAATGTTCAGAATACAAAAATTGGTCGATGAATCACATTTTAATTCATTTTCTAAACTGACTGTAACTGAAATGGAGCTGGCTCTCACTATCCTTATTATCAACAGAGTTGCCCTTCAGGCTGTGGTGTAGTGAAAACAAATGCTCAACATACTTAACCAGCCGTGCCTGGCTATACTGAGACCCAGAGGGTATGTGTGCTCACTTTGGACCCCACTGTCCACCTCCTACCACAGGGCATGAGGGAGCAGGAGAGAGAGGGGCCTGGGTAGGAATTATGGGTGGGGTGGAGATGGGAGAGGAGATGGGCCTGGGTAGGTACAGTGAATAAGGAGGTAATGTGAGGTAGGCCTGGTTATACACGGGAATGGGTGGGGGTGGGTAAGGATTGTGAATGGGGGAAGATGGGAGGGGCCTGGATATAGACCAGGGAGTGTTTATGGGGGGTTAAGGGCTGTGGATGGGGGAGGTGGGGTTGTTTCAAGCCGTATGGGGTGTTCCAGCTGTATCGGATCAGTGGCTGGACTGTAAACTATCTCCTTCGAAAGAGCCCGACGCCTTTGAAATGCTCCAGACCTGGGCGTAGCAGATTCTACGAATCTCTCTCGCTCGCTCGCTCTCTCTCTCTCTCTCTTTCTCTCTCAATCTCTGTCTTGCTCTCCCTCCCTTTCAATACCTCCTTCTCTCTCTCTTTGTCCCCCTCCTGTCTCTTTCGCTCTCCTTTTTCCCCACCATCTTTTCTTTCTGTCTTACTCTCCGTCTCTTCCTCTATTCATCCTGTTGCGCTGGCTAGACTCCATTGACAGATTTACAGCTTTGGGGTCAGAGTATTACTACAGCAGCGTATAAATCTTGTTCCGCCCCCTTTCTGTGATCCCCTCACCTCCACTACCCCCACCCCACCCTACCCTCAGCGCATAACTAAACAAAAAGACCCCCCCCTCCAGCCCTTCCCAGTCCCCCAAGCCCTTTCATGTCCAAAGCTACCAGCCATGAGAGATGGGAAGGTGGTGTCTTCAAATGTTTGTGCATGTGTACGTGTGTGTGTCTGTGCTCGTTTGTGTCTTCCCTCGTGTGTCTGTTTATGGTTCCAGGGGAAAGAATGCGGGACATTGTTCCTTGTTCATAAAGATCCGCCGATTCAGTTTTCAATCACATTGTTTTGGACTTGATACTCCCCTGTCCTCCCCCAAATCCCTCTCACCGATCTGCATGTTTGTATCTCACTGTGGGTCTCCCTTTTTACCACAGCCAGATGGAGAAGGCTGGGAATCGGCTCTATTTCAAAGGCTTGTCATCCCTCCTTCTCTCTGTCTCTACGTCTCTCTCTCTCTCTTTTACCATCCCACTCTATTTTTTCTCATTTCATACAATCCTGTCTGTTGATGTTGCCTCTGTGGAACTCTCTCTGTAGAATTTTTTCTGTAGAACTCTCTCTGTGGAACTCTCGCTGTAGAATTTTTTTCTGTAGATCTCTCTCTGTAGAACTCTCTCTGTAGAATTTTTTCTGTGGAACTCTCTCTGTAGAACTCTCTCTGTGGAACTCTCTCTGTAGAACTTTCTCTGTAGAACTCTCTGTGGAACTCTCTCTGTGGAACTCTCTCTGTAGAACTCTCTCTGTGGAACTCTCTCTGTAGAACTCTTTCTGTAGAACTCTCTCTGTGGAACTCTCTCTGTGGAACTCTCTCTGCAGAACTCTCTCTGTAGAACTCTCTCTGTAGAATCCAGGTTGGGTTAAAAAAGGTACAAGCTCTCACAAACAGGGCAGAGAGGAACAGGGAAACATAGGGAGAAAAAGGCAGAGAGATGCATGATGCACACACACCCACACACACACCCACACACACACACACACACACACATACAGCATGTAGGATCGATGCGTTGTATTGATTGTGCGTGGTGTTGACAGACTCCCTGTCAGGCCTTGCCTACTCAGATCAATCCTGGCCTACAGTGGGCTGGCCCAGGTTAAGCACTGCTATCCAGGACCACTACACAGCCCAGTGTGTGTGTGTGTGTGTGTGTGTGTGTGTGCGTGCGTGCGTGCGTGCGTGAATGCCTGTGCGGGAGTGGAATAGTGTGTACTGCCTGTGTGAATGTATGTGTGAATATATTGTATGCAAGTGTACGTGCTTGTATGTAGGTACTTTGTGTGCGGAAGAGAGACAGAAAGAAAAAAAAATAGCAAGAGAGAGAAATCTTAGAGGACAGACGATGCACTGTTGATCAAAATATAACATCCTGTTGTGGCTGCTTTGTAGTTGTCTCCACCTTCTTGCCCTTTGTGCTGTTGTCTGTGCCCAATAATGTTTGTACCATGTTTTGTGATGCTACTGCACCATGTTGTGCTGCTGCCATGTTGTGTTGCTACCATGTTGTTGTCATGTTGTGTTGCTACCATGCTGTGTTGTCATGTTGTGTTGCTGCCATGCTATGTTGTTGTCTTAGGTCTCTCTTTTGTAGTGTTGTGTTGTCTCTCTTGTCGTGATGTGTGCTTTGTTCTATATTCTTATTTATTTATTAATCCCAGCCCCCCTTCCCCGCAGGAGGCCTTTTGGTATGCCGTCATTGTAAATAATCATTTGTTCTTATTTTTTTAAATCCTGGCATCATCACGGGCTGCCCAGAATGCTTGATTAATCCCTCATTGCTAATCAAAAGAACAAGATCTGATTGATTAAGAAGAACTGTAATTACAACAGTTGTAGACAATAAAAAACAGATGTTAACCAAAGACACATACTAAATGAAAATTCTCAATCTGGTTACTTGCCCTCTAACAAATGCTGGGTTAAAAACAACTTAATTTAGGTTATTTGGTAACCTAGCTCTGGGAAAACATTTGACAGAACAAATATTTGGCAGATTTGTCCACTCTGTTTTTGTCACTTACACTCTAGCCAACAGCTTGCACTCACAGATACAGTGTGGGTATACTCTACAATCAGGGATGTTGTAACGGATCTCTTCGTCGTCTGACGACGAGTATGAAATATCGGACCAATGCGCAGCGTGGTAAGTGTCCATGTTAATTTATTAACTGAACACACAAAACAAAATAATGAAGTGAATGGAATAAACGAAACAGTTCTGCAAGGTGACATACACTAAACAGAAAACAACCACCCACAAACAAGAGTGGGAAAACAGGCTACCTAAGTATGGTTCTCAATCAGAGACAACGATTGACAGCTGCCTCTGATTGGGAACCAGACCAGGCCAAACACATAGAAATACCAAACATAGAACAAAAACATCGAATGCCCACCCCAACTCACGCCCTGACCAACCTAAAATAGAAACATACAAAAGGAACTAAGGTCAGGACATGACAGATGGGGAACTGGTGGACCAATTTCACAAACAATTTGTTTTTGTTGTTGTTTGGAACTCAGTCAGGGTCTCAACTTACTGTTGAGAGTTAGAATAATAGAATACACAGGATGCAATTTCAAAACATTTGCTTCCAGCCTATGGCAAAATGTGTTGAATTGCAGGAAATTAGTTGTAAAACTGCATGTTTTTCTCTCCACCCCATGGCAAAATCATTAGAATTGCATGAAATTAGTTATAAAATTGCTAAATCTTCTTTCAGTTTTAAATTAACTTTAAAACTACATGTTTTATCAGGTTTCAGGTAAGACACAAATGCAAATTGTGTTGAAGTAACAATGCTTATTGTAGACAAACGACAGGTCAAGGCAGGCAGGGGTTGATAATCCAGAGTAGTGGGCAACGGTACAGGACGGCAGGCAGGGTCAGGGACAGGCAGAGAGGTCAGGCAGGCGGGCTCAGAGTCAGGACAGGCAAGGGTCAAAACCAGGAGGGCAAGAAACAGAGAGACTGGGGAAAAACAGGAGCTGAGACCAAACGCTGGTTGACTTGACAAACAAGACGAACTGGCACCAGACAAACAGAGAACTCAAGTATAAGTACCCAGGGGTTAATGGGGAAGATAGGCAACACCTGGAGGAGGGTAGAGACAAGCACAAGGACAAGTGAAACAGATCAGGGCGTGACATTTTTTCTCTTCGGTGGGGGGTGGGAGGTATGCGGATCCACGCAGATCCACAACCCCAACAAAGTTGCCCATCCCTGGCCTACATGATGAGATTATTATGGACAAAAAAAAGCTAGATTATTTTTAACGGCAGCCAAGCATCGATCATCATGTCACCAAAACACAAAAAAATATCCCACCTTTCCAAATGTTTTGTTGACATTTGGAAAGTTCACAGACAAATTTGCTATTTCCATCAGGCCTGTCATGACATTTTTCATCGCAAAAAAAAAGGTTGGGTGGAAACCTGGTTAGTGTTCAATCATAGCATGCGCTTAGAATACAACAGAACAGATGAACAGGAAGGACGTTTACTCTTACTGGTGGCCACACCCTACTAAGCCAAGTCTCCAGTCTTTTGATTTGACCTGCTGGGTCATATCTCAACAACCCAAATAAGTGACCCAATGCCTGTAACCCAGCAGTTGGGTCATCCAAACAACCCACTTTTCTTTTGTTTTAGAGTGTAACGTCTTTGTTGTGTTTCACTTGAAAAAAACCATTATCTTTGTGTTAACTGCTTCTTTGAGCTCACTAACCTTTGTGAAGTGCATTCGAACTCAGGAAGTGATTGCGTGTCAGTATTACAACATATGATAAGGAAACTATATCTCATAATATATCATGTGTATTATATTGCAACGTATTTCATTACGGGTTATTGCTACATCGTATCTTGCAGGAAACTGTTGATCAGATACTTTTTCCAAAATATGTCAGGACAGATTCATGATTGTGAATTGCCAGTAATTAACACAAACTAAATTCAGAGTTTGGAAGTCAACTGCCTTGGTATTATTTGCTGTAATATAGAAAGTATTCATACTCCCTGACTTATTCCACATTTGGTTGTGTTACAGCCTCAATGTCAAATGGATTAAATAGATTTTGTTGTGTTACAGGCTGAATTCAAAATTGCTTAGATATATGTTTTTTTTTCTCACACATCTGCACAAAATACCCCATAATGACAAAGTGAAAATTTGTTTTAAATTTTTTTTTTGATAATTTATTTCAAATGAAATACATAAATATCTCATTTACATAAGTATTCACACCCCTGAGTCAATACTTTGTCGGAGCACCTTTGGCGGCGATTACAGCTTTGAGTCGTCTTGGGTATGTGTGCATTTGGGGGTTTTCTCCCATTTGTCAAACTCGGTTAAGTTCAAATCAAATCAAATGTTGTTAGTCACATGATCCGAATACAACAGTGAAATGCTTACTTACGAGCCCCTAACTGACAGTGCAGTTTCAAAAAAATGCAGATAAGAATAAGTGATAAAAGTAACAAGTAATTCAAGAGGAGCAGTAAAAAATAACAATATATACAGGGGGGTGCCGGTACAGAGTCAATCTGCGGGTGCACCGGTTAGTTGAGGTACTATGTACATGTAGGTGGAGTTAATTGAAGTGACTATGCATAGATGACAACAGAGAGTGGCAATGGTGTGGAGAGGGGAGGGGGAGGAGAATGTGAATAGTCTGGGTAGCCATTTGATTAGATGTTCAGGAGGCTTATGGCTTGGGGGTAGAAGTTGTTTAGAAGCCTCTTGGACCTAGACTTGGCGCTCCGGTACCGCTTGCCATGTAGTAGCAGAGAGAACAGTCTTTGACTAGGGTGGCTGGAGTCTTTGACAATTTTCAGGGCCTTCCTCTGCCTTCCCCTGGTATAGAGGTCCTGGATGGCAGGAAGCTTGGCCCTAGTGATGTCCTGGGCAGATGGGGAGCAGCGGTGGACAGCAATCTTCAAGTATTTTCACAGATATTCAACGGGATTCAAGTCTGGGCTTTGGCTGGGCCACTCTGAAGCCATTCCAGTGTTGCTTGGGCTGTATTCTTAGGGTCATTGTCCTGTTGGAATATACATCTTCGCCCCAGTTTGAGGTCGTTAGCACTCTGAAGCAGGTTCTTATCAAGGATTTGCCTGTATTTGGCTCCATTCATTGTTCCCTCTATCCTTACCAGTCTTCCAGTCCCTGCCGCTGAAAAGTATCCCCATATCATGATGCTGCCACCACCATGCTTGACAGTAGGGATGATGTTATACGGGTGTTTTCTCCAGTCATAACGCTTTGCATTCAGGCATTCAGGCCAAAGAGTTCCATTTCTGTCTCATCAGACCATAGAATCTTTTGCCTTAAAGTCTTTCATGTGCCTTTTTGCAAATTCCAATCAAATCAAATCAAATCAAATGTATTTATATAGCCCTTCGTACATCAGCTGATATCTCAAAGTGCTGTACAGAAATCCAGCCTAAAACCCCAAACAGCAAGCAATGCAGGTGTAGAAGCACGGTGGCTAGGAAAAACTCCCTAGAAAGGCCAAAACCTAGGAAGAAACCTAGAGAGGAACCAGGCTATGTGGGGTGGCCAGTCCTCTTCTGGCTGTGCCGGGTGGAGATTATAACAGAACATGGCCAAGATGTTGTGTGCCTTTTTCTCAGGAGTGGCTTCCGTCTGGCTACTCTCCCATAAAGCCTAGATTGGTGAAGTGCTGTAGAGACTATTGTCCTTCTGGCAGGTTCTCCCATCTTATCCAAGGAACTCTGTAGTTCTGTCAGAGTGGTAATTTGGTTCTTAGTCACCTCCCTGACCAAGGTCCTTCTTGTCCCATTGCTCAGTTTGGTCGGACGGCCAGCTCTAGGCAGAGTCTGGGTAATTCCATATTTTTTTAAATTTTCCAATACTGAGAGCACTGTGCTTTTGGAAACTTTCAACACTCTAGAAATTGTTTTATAACTTTCCCCAGATAAAACCTTGTCACAATTCCATCAAGGAGATCTACAGAAATATTCTTGGACTTCACGGTATAGTTTCTGACATTGGCGACTCCATTACCCGTAATATTAGACTTAAAAAGAAGCAGCATTTTTTAAATCTTCGTAACATTGCAAAAATCAGATACTTTCTGTCCAAATTTGAAGCAGAAAAGCTAATCCATGATTTTGTCACTTCAAGACTTAGACTAACTACTGCAATGCTCTACTCTCCGGCTACCTGGATAAAGCACTAAATAAACATCAGCTAGTGCTACATACAGCTGCTAGAATCTTGACCAGAACCAAAAAATGTGACCATATTACCCCAGTGCTAGCCTCCTTTCACTTCCTGCTCAGGCAAGGGCTGAGGTTTTACTGCTAACCAGCAAAGCATTACATGGACTTGCTCCTACCTATCTTGCCGATTTGGTTCTGCCGCACATACCTACACGTATGCTACAGTCACAAGACACAGGCCTCCTTGTTGTTCCTAGAATTTCTAAGTAAACAGCTGAAGGCAGGGCTTTCTCCTATAGAGCTCAATTTTTATGCTATGGCCTCATCCCTTCAGTAGGTCCTATGATTAAGTGTAGTCTGGCACTGGAGTGACGAACCACCCTTGCTATCTCTACCTGGCCTGTTCCCCTATCTCCACTGGGATTCTCTGCCGCTGACCCTATTACATGGGCTGAGTCACTTGCTTGCTCGCGCTCTTCCATCCTTCTTGTCCTCATGTTTCTGCGGTGGGAAGATATTTGTGGGCTATACTTGGCCTTGTCTCAGGGTAGTAAGTCAGTGGTCTGTTGATATCCCTGTAGTGGTGTGGGGGCTGTGCTTTTTCCAAAGTTGGTGGGGTTATGTCCTGCCTGGTTGTCCCTGTCCGGGGGTAACTTTGGACAGGGCCACAGTGTCGTCGTCCCCCTGTCCCGTCCCGTCCCTTCCCCCCGTCTCAGTCTCCAGTATCGACAGTATGCTGCAATAGTCTATGTGCCGGGGGGCTAGGGTCAGTCTATTATATCTAGTGTAATTCTCCTGTCCTATCTGGTGTCCTGTGTGATCTTAGATATGCTCCATCTAATTCTCCCGTCTCTCTCTCTCTCTCTCTCTCTATCTCCCACCTCCCGGAGGACCTGAGCCCTAGGACCATGCCTCAGGACTACCTGGCCAGACAATTTCTGGCTGTCACTGTTCCTAGTCCACCTGGCTGTGCTGCTGACCCAGTTACTGCTGTTCTGCCTGCGGCCATGGAACCCTGACCCATTCACCGTACGCCACCACCACACACATGCTCTCTCAACCTATAAATGCTCTGCTATGAAAAGCCAACTGACATTAACTCCAGAAGTGCTGACTTACTGCACCCTCTACAAACACTGTTATTATTATTTGACCCTGCTTGTCTTCTATAAACGTTTGAACATCTAGACAAACAGTCTGGGTTAAATGGCCATGTACTTTTATTATTTACATTTGTTTTTCTTACATATACAGTATATATACAGTATCAATCAAAAGTTTGGACACACCTACTCATTCAAGGGTTTTTCTTTACTTTTACTATGTTCTACATTGTAGAATAATAGTGAAGACATCAAAACTATGAAATAACACATGTGGAATCATGTAGTAACAAAATAAGTGTTAAACAAATCAAAACATATTTGAAATTTGAGATTTTTCAAAGTAGCCACCCTTTGCCATGATGACAGCTTTTCACACTTTCTGCTTTCTCTCAACCAGCTTCACCTGGAATGCATTTCCAACATTCTTGAAGGAGTTCCCATATATCCTGAGCGCTTGTTGGCTGCTTTTCCTTCACTCTGCGGTCCAACTCATCCCAAACCATCTCAATTGGGTTGAGGTCGGGTGATTGTGGAAGCCACGTCATCTGATGCAGCACTCCATCACTCTCCTTCTTCGTCAAATAGCCCTTACACAGCCTGGAGGTGTGTTGGGTCATTGTCCTGTTGAAAAACAAATGATTGTCCCACTAAGCCCAAACCAGATGGGAGGGTGTATCGCTGCAGAATGCTGTGGTAGCCATGTTGGTTAAGTATGCCTTGAATTCTAAATAAATTACTGACAGTGTCACCAGCAAAGCACCCCCACACCATCACATGTCCTCCGCCATGCTTCACAATGGGAACCACACATGCGGAGATCATCCGTTCACCTACTCTGCGTCTCACAAAGACCCAGGGGTTGGAACCAAAATTCTCACATTTGGACTCATCAGACCAAGGACCGATTTCCACTTTAATGTCCATTCGTCATGTTTCTTGGCCCAAGCAAGTCTCTTCTTCTTATAAAAGTGTCCTTTAGTAGTGGTTTCTTTGCAGCAATTCGACCATGAAGGCCTGATTCAGGCAGTCTCCTCTGAACAGTTGATGTTGAGATGTGTCTGTTACTTGAACTCTGTGAAGCATTTATTTGGGCTGCATTTTCTGAGGCTGGTAACTCTAATGAACTTATCTGCAGCAGAGGTAACTCTGGGTCTTCCATTTCTGTGGCGGTGCTCATGAGAGTCAGTATCATCATAACGCTTGATGGTTTTTGCGCCTGCACTTGAAGAAACTTTCAATGTTCTTGAAATTTTCTGGATTGACTGACCTTCAACTCTAAAAGTAATGATGGACTGCCATTTCTCTTTGCTTATTTGAGCTGTTGTTGCCATAATATGTACTTGGTCTTTTACCAACTAGGGCTATCTTCTGTATACAACCCCTACCTTGTCACAACACAACTGATTGGCAAAGAAGAATTAAATTCCACAAATTATATATTTTAACAAGTCACACCTGTTAATTGAAATGCATTGCAGATGACTATCTCATGAAGCTGGTTGAGAGAATGCCAAGATTGTGCAAAGCTGTCATCAAGGCAAAGGGTGGATACTTTCAAGATTCTCAAATATAACAAATATTTTCATTTGTTTAGCACTGTTTTGGTTACTACATACGTGTCATTTCATAGTTTTGATGTCTTCACTATTATTCTACAATGTAGAAAATAGTCCAAATGTGTCCAACCTTTTCACTGGTACTGCATATATTTTTTCTGTTTGTATTTTATCCCCTGTTTTTGATCTTGTCTCATCGCTGCAACTCCCCAATGAGCTCGGGAGAGGCGAAGGTGGAGTCATGCGTCCTCCGAAACATTACCCGCTCCTTAACACCCGCCAGCTTTACCCGGAAGCCAGCCACATCAATGTGTCGGAGGAGCACTGAAGAAACCTGGCCTTCCACAAGGAGTCGTTAGAGCGAGATGAGCCAAGTAAAGCCCCCAGCCAAACCCTCCTCTAGTCCTGACAATGCTGGGCCAATGGTGTGCCGTCTTATGGGACTCCCAGATACGGTCGGTTGTGGCACAGCCTGGGAATGAACACAGGTCTATAGTGCCTCTAGCACTGTGATGCTGTGCCTTAGACCCCTGCACCACGCGGGAGGCCTTTGGCCATGTACTCTTATAATCTCCACTCGGCACACCCACAAGAATACTGGCCACCCCAAAGAGCCTGGTTTCGTCCTATGTTCCTGCCTTGGTAGGGAGTTTTTCCTAACCATCATGCCGCTACATCTGCATTGCTTGCTCTCTGGGGTTTTAGACTTGGTTTCTGTATAAGCACCTTGTGACAACTGCTGTTGTTTAATGGGCTCTCTGAATACATTGGATTGAATGATTGATTGACATGCACTGTTAACTGTAGGACCTCGTATAGACAGGTGTGCTTCTTTCTAAATCATTTCCAAACAATTGAATTGGCCACAGGTGATCAAGGATGATCAAAGGAAATTGGATGCACCTGAGCTCAATTTTTTATTTTTTTATTTTTTTATTTCACCTTTATTTTTAACCAGGTAAGCTAGTTGAGAACAAGTTCTCATTTGCAACTGCGACCTGGCCAAGATAAAGCATAGCAGTTCGACACATACAACAACACAGAGTTACACATGGAATGAACAAAACATACAGTCAATAATACAGTAGAAAAAAAAGAAAACAAAGTCTATATTCAGTGAGTGCAAATAAGGTCAAATAAGGGAGTTAACTAACCTTCAGACGAGCTTCAATGCCATACAACTCTCCTTCCGTGGCCTCCAACTGCTCTTAAATGCAAATAAAACTAAATGCATGCTATTCAACCGATCATTGCCCGCACCTGCCCGCCCATCCAGTATCACTACTCTGGACGGCTCTGACTTAGAATACGTGAATAACTACAAATACCTAGGTGTCTGGCTAGACTGTAAACTCTCCTTCCAGACTCACATTAAGCATCTCCAATCAAAAATTAAATCTAGAATCGGCTTCCTATTTCGCAACAAAGCTTCCTTCACTCATGCTGCCAAACATACCCTCGTAAAACTGAACATCCTACCGATCCTTGACTTCGGCGATGTAAAATATAAAATATAAAATAGCCTCCAACACTCTACTCAGCAAACTGGATGTAGTCTATCACAGTGCCATCCGTTTTTGTCACCAAAGCCCCATATACTACCCACCACTGCGACCTGTACACTCCCGTTGGCTGGCCCTCACTTCATACTCGTCGCCAAACCCACTGGCTACAGGTTATCTACACGTCTCTGCTAGGTAAAGCCCCGCCCTATCTCAGCTCGCTGGTCACAATAGCAGCACCCACTCGTAGCACACACTCCAGCAGGTATATCTCACTGGTCACCCCCAAAGCAAATTCCTCCTTTGGTCGCCTTTCCGTCCAGTTCTCTGCTGCCACTGACTGGAACAAACTGCAAAAATCACTGAAGCTGGACATTCCCATCTCCCTCACTAGCTTTAAGAACCAGCTGTCAGAGCAGCTCACAGATCACTGCACCTGTTCATAGCCCATCTGTATACAGCCCATCTATCTACCTCATCTCCATACTGTATTTATTTATTTTACTCCTTTTGCACCACAGTATCCCTACTTGCACATCCATCATTTGCACATCTACCATACCAGTGTTTAATTGCCATATTGTAATTACTTTGCCACCATGGCCTATTTATTGCCTTAACTTTCAAAGACCTTAGAGATGCAGGGTAGGATAGATATAGGTCTGTAGCAGTTTGGGTCTAGAGTGTCTCCCCATTTGAAGAGGGGGATGACCGCGGCAGCTTTCCAATCTTTGGGAATCTCTGACGATACGAAAGATAGGTTGAACAGGCTAGTAATCGGGGTTGCAACAATTTCGGCAGATCATTTTAGAAAGAGAGGGTCCAGATTGTCTATTTTGGAGTGTCATAGCAAAGGAGTGTGAATACTTTCATATTTCTGTATTTCATTTTCAATACATTTGCAAAAATGTCTAAAAACACAGTTTCACTTCATCATTACGGGTTATTGCGCGTAGATGGGAGAGAAAAAAATCTATTTAATCCATTTTTAATTGAGGCCAGTAGCCTCGATACCAAATTATGTGGGAGGTTTATGTCCAGTTTTCCATTTATTCTAACACTGAACTTGTTACATTGTTAGTACACTACCGTCATCCTCCTGTCATACCGCTGTCATATGTGAGACATCCAATAATACATCTTTACCAAGTGAGGTCACATGGCCCTGTGTGTTTCCTCTGTCTAATAGTTCCTAGCAGACATAAGTTCTCCCCCTCCTCTTTTCGGTTGTTTTTCTCTGAATAAAATACCACCCTTTCTGTATCTCACATGATCTGAAGTTTGTACACACACCTGTACACTCTGAATACCACTGTCTGTCCAAACCACCATCAGTCACATCACACACACACACACACACACACACACACACACACACACACACACACACACACACACACACACACACACCCACACATTGGATACGTTGTGTTAAGTCTGTCACCGTTGCCCTGAAGTAGCCATCTAGTGTTTCACTTCTATGTGGTGGTTGGGGGCTTCTGGGAAAGGGAGACAGGGGTGGTGAGGGGGCGTAAGAGGAGGGGGTGAAGGTTATAGGTTGTATATTGGAAATGGTAGAAATTAAACGCCATGCAGAGGGAAGAAGAGGAAGCCTTTGGTTTTTGGTTCAGCACACATTGCATGCAAAAGGCAGAGAGAAGTGGGCAAGGGATGTAAGTTTGATTCTATGAATGTGCATATGGTTGTGTATGTGCAATGTAAACTAGTTTAGTGGTAAACATTTTTTTGTGGGTTTTATGTTGTCACACGTTTGATTTGAAATCCATGTGAATTACAGCCGTCAGAACTGCCATGGAAGACATTGTTCAGAATTGTCCAAAGATTATTCCGTTTCGTTTTGCCCTCGAAGACACTAAGTTGCATGAGAAACAAACAACTATCAAACAGATGTGTTTGCGAATGAATTCCTTTTCATTTCAAAATGCATAATTACAGTTTCAAACAGCCTAATGCTTAACCACCATGAGATCAATCTGAGATACACATCTACTACCTTTTCTGTGTCCGTTCTTTCATTCACCCAGTTGTTTTGGCCAGGTCTACTGTATTGCAACCGGAAATAGTTTCTCTCCCTGGGTATTTTGTTGAAAGATGACTATAAAAGTATCTGAAAAACATATTACACCATTTTTGTGTTCGTGGGTTGAGAACCGTGAAGAGGGGGGCCAACTGGTGGACCATTTTTGTGTTCGTGGGTTGAGAACAGTGAAGAGGGGGGCCAACTGGTGAACCATTTTTGTGTTCGTGGGTTGAGAACCGTGAAGAGGGGGGCCAACTGGTGAAACATTTTTGTGTTCGTGGGTTGAGAACCGTGAAGAGGGGGGCCAACTGGTGAACCATTTTTGTGTTCGTGGGTTGAGAACCGTGAAGAGGGGGGCCAACTGGTGAAACATTTTTGTAAACAAATCCATTTGACTTTATAAACACGTGCATATTGCCATCTCTTCTCAGCAGAGGTTGGCTGCAACGCTCGGTTCATATGTGAAGTTCTGAAGACAGTTTTACACTTGGAAGTCCTAGTTGTTGTTGTGGTCTAATGATTCAAGTTTATTGTCCTGTGACTCCTTTGTGTGTTTCCAGTCCCCCCTTAGTTATTAATAACAACAATTAGGTGTTGTTTTAGTATTAAGGAACATGGTAGTAATACCATCATTTGTACCTTGTACTGTATTCTGGCTTCAGATCTGCTTGCTGCTGATTTGCACTAAATTCAATGCCTTGTAGGCCTTGACATAATATACATCATTTCAACGGTTACCATCTGGTGTGGCGGTCTGGAATCCCCCACAGGGGGATGGAAACATGCAGCTCTACACTCTTGGAAAAAGAGGTGCTAAGTATAACCATACAGGGTTATTCGGTTTGTCCTAATAGGGGAACCCTTTTTGGTGCTGGGTAGAACCCCGAGAACCCTGCACAGGTTTCTTCAAAGAAGCCCCTGTATATGGTTCTACCTAGAACCCTCTATGAAGGTTTCTGCCTAGAACCCTCTATGAAGGGTTTTACCAAGAACCATTTGATCATTTTAAGGTTCTTCCTAAATCCATCTATGAAGGGTTCTACCAAGAACCCTTTCATCTTTGGAAGGTTCTTCCTACAACTCTCTATGAACGGTTCCACCAGCCTTATTAGCCTTTAACATGTTATTATTCATGACAATACATTTCATATATCATAAGGCCTTTCTTTGGGGGCTTAGTTATACCCGAACACAGTGTTGTTAGGAATCTCCTTGTTTACAGGCCACAATCAGACCTGCAAATCACATTATGCTGGCTTGTGATGTGTAATTCCCAGAGGTGTGGACTCGAGTCACGTGACTTGGAATAGTCTGACTCCAGTCACAAATCTGATGATTTGAGACTCAACTTGATGGAGAATAAAACAACTTGAGACATGACTTCAGACTTGGACTCAGTTTAGACTTGAGACTGATGGCTTGAAATGATCTGGCAAGGTTTTGTAATGTTTTCACAAATCACACATTTTGTGGCACAGAGTCTCCGTGGATTAGGCTGCTCTCCATGCAGCCAGAGACCGTATTGCACTTGAAAAAAGACAGATTGGGTAGTGAAACATACACTCTGCCATCTGGTTGGACTAGCAAACTGTCAGTCAACACAGGTTGGTTGAGGTATGTGTTGAGAAGGTTTTGGGGGGTCTCGAGTGTGAAACTGAATGGGAAAAATACATGCAAAACATATACATATTTTAACAGGTTAGATATAGCCTACCATTTGTATTTTATATTTATACCTTTGGTTATTTGATCTGCTCACTAACATAGGCCTATGACATTGCACCAAATTCTTTTAATCTATGCTTCAGAACAGCATCTTGACTGTTGACCAAGGACCAGTCATCAGCATTGGCACGCAAAGGCAGGCGCAAGTATCCAGATTAGTGATCAGAAAGCACTTCTTTAATTTTCTCCAGTTTTGCCTGGCAAAAACAGTAGTCTACCTACATTGATATTATACAAATAAAATTCAGTTTAGCAATTTACTACAGACAGATCTTTGCCAGAACAGTAGGCTACCTGGTGATTTCATTGATCATTTTCATATTTCAGATAGACCTAGTTTGGGTGGGTTGTCATTATATTATAGTCCCGAGGTATTGATTTGTAAGTCAACACATGTATAGATTTCTTTTTTACTTGACTTGAAGCTTGACTTGCTCTTAGAATGCGTGACGACTCAACCCATTCTATTTGGGACTTGAACCTTGTGACTTGAGGCTTGCTTGTGACTCAAATAATAGTGAGTTGGTCCCACCTCTGGCACTCCGAATGACTGCCACCGTAGTGAATATTGAGACTACCTCAATCATCTAAACTGGACCAACCATCTCAGTAACGGGTGCTACTGTATATATCCAACTGATTGGATTCATTTAGAGACTGTATGTTATTCATCTTTGTGCAGCATAAAATGCATGAACCAATGAAAGTACAGTACATGTAAAAACACAATGTTACAGTAAAACAAACAATTCTGAAAATCTCCCTGCAATGGAGCATGCTGGGAAATATTAAATATGGTTCTATGTAGAACACTTCTACCCTTCCAAAGAATCATGAAGGAACCCTTTCTTCAAAAAAATGATTCTTAAGATGATTCTAGGTAGAACCCTTTGTCCCCCAAAAAGACTGATCAAAACGGTTCTTGGTAGAACTGAAAGAACACTTTTGGAACCTTTTTTTCTAAGAGTGTAGGCCTGTCATTCAAGCCCTGAAGGCTAGGACTACATGGCATGACTATACAATGAGTGAAGGGGGCTGGGGTGGTGGTGTTGTTGAGGTTGCTAGGTGGTTCCCTGCTCTGCATGCCTGCATGCTGGACGGCCGCCCCTGCTCACCATAACGCGAAGTGACAACTAGCCTACACGCTTCAGCGAGCCCCGCATCCCAAAATGGACACAGGAGGGCTATGTCTCCGCTATGGACATTTCTTTACAGTAGCACAATGTTCTTAGAGGAGATAGAATGATGGGTAGGGGGATGGATAGAGAAATCTGTAGACACAAATTCCTGGAATTTGGGCAAGGAAAGAGGACACACCTGGTGGCATTTTGGAATTAAAAATTCATATCTTTTTATTTATTAACCCTTATTTTATCAGGTATGTTGACTGAGAACACATTCTCATTTACAGCAACAACCTGGGGAATAGTTACACGGGAGAGGAGGAGGGATGAATGAGCCAATTGTAAGCTGTGGATGATTAGGTGGCCATGATGGTACGAGGGCTAGATTGAGAATTTAGCCAGGACACCGGGGTTAACATCTCTACTCTTACGATAAGTGACCTCATTTTACTGGCCCTCCAACAGTATCTGGTCTCCCATCCAGGGACCGATCGGGACCAACCCTGCTTAGCTTCAGAGGCAAGCCAGCAGTGGGATACAAGTTGGTATGCTTGCTGACCTCGAAGTCCTTATCTTTGACACTTGTGGGGGTATGCATGGTGACACTCCAAACAATGATCCAGTTCCACGGAAAGGGCGTTGGTGTTCTGAACTAATGGTAATGCTCAATGGGGAAGGATAGCGTTTCAGTATGATAGAGACGTGGAGATGAAAGCGGGAGCCTCAAGGTAATGGTAATCCCCTTAATGGAATCTCCTCCGCCGTATATCATTTGTCCCGGCGCGTGTCCTCGTAATGGCGTTGTCTCCGGTTAATGGGAATGTATTAGGCTCATTGAAGAGTCCATCATTAGCGGCATTACCTCATGTCGATAACAACTCCTTGTTAATAATGTCAGGTTAAACAGCGGATTCATTTTCTTTTGAAAGGGCAGAGGAGGGGTGGGGTGTGTGACAGAGACGGGGGGGGGGGCGTATGAGAAAGAGACAGAAAGTGTGTGCGTGTGCATGCATGTGTGTGTGTGCGTATGCTTGTTTAAATGTGTGTGATTGTGAGTGTGTACTGTATGCACAGGTAGCAGCCAAAATAAAGGAACCACTTGAGTAAATGAGGGATACAAAGTATATTGAAATCTGGTGCTTCTACACAGGTGCGGTTCCTGAGTTAATTAAGCTATTAACACCCCATCATGCTTAGGGTCATGTATACAAATGCCAAGTTGCTTATTATTATTGCGAACATGGCTAGAAGAAGAGATCTCAGAGACTTTGAGAGGGGTCTCAAAGGAGCATAGGGAGTTTAAAGGGTGTGTGTGTTTGTCTGTGTTTGTCTGTGTGTGTGTGTGTGTGTGTGTGTGTGTGTGTGTGTGTGTGTGTGTGTGTGTGTGTGTGTGTGTGTGTGTGTGTGTGTGTGTGTGTGTGTGTGTGTTGTTTCAGTCACCAGATCTCAACCCAATTGAACACTTATGGGAGATTCTGGAGCGGCAGCTGAGACAGTGTTTTCCACAACCGTCAATAATATACCAAATGATGGATTTCTCATGGAAGAATGGTGTTGTATCCCTCCAATAGAGTTCCAGACACTTGTAGAATCTATGCCCAGACACATTGAAGCTGTTCTGGTGGTTTGTGATGGCCCAATGTCCGATTAAGACACTTTATGTTTGTGTTTTATTTTTAGGGACATGCATCTGTATTTGTGTGTATCTGTGTGTTAGAACATAGAGGTCGCTCCGACCTTAATCTCCAGGCAGCAGAGAGCACAGCTGGCTACACCTGGAGCAGCAAAATCCTCCCTATGTACCTCTCCTCTCATTCACGCATTGTTGCACCACCAATCCAACACAACACTGCCAAAGAGGCTCTCTCAATCCACTGCAAGTAGGTGCCTTGTAGGTTTCATTCCATTTTGGGCAGGTCTTTGCTACAAGAGAAGAAAAGAGACAATAAGAAAAGACAGGAGAATACCCTCCACTCTGTCCTTCCCTAGCTGGAATTATAATATACCTGTATGTGCTACTTGTTTCTTAACCATGTGCTGAGACCATATTCAATTTTATTATTTTACCCTCCCCTCTTCCTATATCTCGTTCTCCATCTACCCTCCTCTCTCTTCCCTCCTCCCTCTCCCCCTCTGTCCATATTGTACCTCTCTTCCCTCTCCTCTTTCCCTTACTCCCTCCCTCCATACCATTACAATCACAACATGCTTCACTCTCTCTCCTTCTTCCCCTCTATCTCCCCCTCCTGCCCTCTCCTACTTCCTTCCTCCATACCATTCCAACCTCCTTCTCCTCTCTCCCTTTCCCGCATCTATCTCCCTCCCTCCCTCCATACCATTCTGACCCCTCTCCTCTCTCCCGAATGTCAGCCTCCCTCGTCCCTCCCTCCCTGCCAACATACCATTCCTCCCCTCTCCCAGGTCAGCTGACTGGTGAGTGGATGTGGGCCAGATGGTCAGGGGATTAAATTCTGAGACCCTTGACCTTAAACCCGGATCCCTAATTCCATCCTAGCATACCACTGGGCCTCGGAGCGACACTAATGTGGCCAAACAGCCAGCCATACAGCCGCACCGTGACCACAGACACACAGACACACTGTTAGAATAGGCAGCGGTATTCTAAGGCTAATTACTATTGTCATCATAGAGGTCCATGAATTTGTTAGTTTACGTGTTGAATAACTATAAAGTATACTTCCACTTATGGATGAAGTTGTTGCTATGTCATCTAATTGGATTTAGGTTTAGCACAGTTTATCAGGTATGACACAATTATTGAATACATTTGATTTACTTTCTATGTCCCATGAAGGCAGCTATGGCAGCACATACAGAAAATGGTGCCGACAGAGAGGGCTGCCTCGCTTCTAATCCTTAGAAAACTTTGCAGTACTTTGTTTTTTTATGTATTATTTCTTACGTTGTTAGCCCAAAAAATGTACGTGTTATTACATACAGCTGGGAAAATAACTATTAGATATCAGTGCGGCGTCAACTTACCAGCACTACGACCAGGAATACGACTTTCCTGAAGCGGATCCTTTGTCCGAACTACCCAGGGAATTTGAACTGGTTCCAGAGGCTGACCCAAAACAACGGCGCCAGAGAAAAGATAGACGGAGCGGTCTTCTTGTCAGGTTTCAGAGGTGCGCATGCCACCTACAGCTTCTGAGTACATTACTCGCTAATGTCCCGTCTCTAGATAACAAGGAGACGAAATTAAGGCAAGGATTCCTCTCCAGAGAGACATTAGGGATTGTAATATTCTCTGTTTCACAGAAACATGGCTCTCTCGGTCGGAGTCGATACAGCCACCTGGATTCTTTGTACGTTGCGCCGGCAGGAATAAACATATCTCCGGGAAGAAGGGCAGGGGTGTATGTTTCATGATTAACAACTCATGGTGTAATTGTAACAATATACAGGAACTCAAGTCCTTTTGTTCACCTGACCTAGAATTCCTCACAATCAAATGCCGACCGTATTATCTCCCAAGAGAATTCCCCTCGGTTATTGTCACAGCCGTGTATATCCCCCCTCATGCCGATATCACGACGTCCCTCAAGGAACTCCACTGGACTGCATGAGACAAAGTGGAGTTGCAATTCAACAGCTCAGGCACGAGGCGTATGTGGCAGGGTCTAGAGACATTCACGGACTACAAAAAGAAAACCAGCCATGTCACACCGACATCTTGCTTCCAGACAAACTAAACACCTTCTTTGCCTGCTTTGAGTGCCACGACACAGTGCCACGACATGGCCAGCTACCAAGGACTGTGGGCTCTCAATGGCCGAAGTGAGTAAGACATTTAAACGTGTTAACCCTCGCAAAGCTGCCGGCCCAGACGACATCCCTAGCCACGTTCTCAGAACATGTGCAGACCAGCAGGCTGGTGTGTTTACAGACATATTCAGTCTCTCCCTATCCCAGTCTGCTGTCCCCACATGCTTCAAGATGGCCACCATTGTTCCTGTACCCAAGAAGGCAAAGGTAACTGAACTAAATGACTATCGCCCTGTAGCACTCACATCTGTCATCATGAAGTGCTTTGAGAGACTAGTCAAGGATCATATCACCTCAACCTTACCTGTCACCCTAGACCCACTTCTATTTGCTTACCTCCCCAATAGGTCCACAGACGATGCACTCACCATAAAACTGCACACTGCCCTATCCCATCTGGACAAGAGGAATACCTATGTAAGAATGCTGTTCATTGACTATAGCTCAGCACTCAACACCATAGTTCCCTCGAAGCTCATTATTAAGCTTGAGGCCATGGATCTCAACCTCGCCCTGTGAAATTGGGTCATGGACTACCTGATGGGCCGCCCCCAGGTGGTGAAGGTAGGAAACAACATCTCCATTTCGCCGATCCTCAACACTGGGGCTCCACAAAGGTGCATGCTCAGCCCCCCTCCTGTACTCCTTGTTCACCAATGACTGCATGGCCATGCACGCCTCCAACTTAATCATCAAGTTTGCAGACGACACAACAGTAGTAGGCTTGATTACCAACAGCGACGAAACAGCCTACAGGGAGGTGGTGAGGGCACTTGGAGTGTGGTGTCAGCAAAACAACCTCTTGCAAAACAACCTCTTACTCAAGATCAACAAAACAAAATAGAGGATTATGGACTTCAGGTAACAGCAGAGGTAGCTCCCCTCCCCTATCCACATCGACAGGACAGCAGTGGAGAAGTTTGAAAGTTTTAAGTTTGTCGGCATACACATCACGGACAAACTGAAATAGTCCACCAACACAGACAGTGTGGTGAAGAAGGCACAACAGCATCTCTTCAGGAAATGTGGCTTGTCACCTAAAACCCTAACAAACTTTTACAGATTCACAATTGAGTGCATCCTGTCGGGCTGTATCACCGCCTGGTACGGCAACTGCACCGCATTCAACCGCAAGGCTCTCCAGAGGGTGGTGCGGTCTGCACAATGCATCATCAGGGGCAAACTACCTGCCCTCCAGGACACCTACAACGCCTGATGTCACAGGAAGGCCAAAAAGATCATCAAGGACAACAACCACCCGAGCCACTGCCTTTTCACCCTGTTACCATCCAGAAGTCGAGGTCAGTACAGGTGCATCAAAGCTGGGACCGAGAGACTGAAAAACAGCTTGTATCTCAAAGTCATCAGACTGTTAAACAGCCATCACTAATGGAGAGAGGCTGCTGCCTACATACAACTTGAAATCATTGGTCATTTTAATAAATGGATCACTAGACACCTTAACAATGTCACTTTGATAATGTTTACATATCTTCCGTTACTCATCTCATATGTATATACTGTATTTTATACCATCTATTGCATCTTGCCTATGCCGCTCTGTCATTGCTCATCCATATATTTATATGTATATATTTTTATTCCATTCCTTTACTTAGATTTGTGTGTATTTGGATTACTTGTTAAATAGTGCTGCGCTGTCGGAACTAGAAGTACAAGCATTTCGCTACATTCGCAATAACATCTGCTAACCATGTGTGTGTGAGACCAATACAACTTGATTTGATTTGACATTGCTATCCTAAAAATGCTCTTGATATTGAATACAGTAGGAAAGCAAACCAAATAGCCAAAGTTTATGACTGGGAGGGGATGTGTGTGTGTGTGTGTGGTTGTTTGGGTTGTGTAGTCAACAAGAGGCTAATTTGTGCCCACAGTGAGGCTGAAAGCTGTATTTTGGAGCATCATTGAAAATACTGTACACACTGTAGATTGTTTAATCCCACACAAACCTGGGTGGATCATAGGCTAAAGTTATGATCATTTTGCCTATAAACTCCCAACACACACACACACAAACACACACAAACACAAACTCTCCCCAACACACACTGCATCTAATTTTCACTCCTCTTCTTTTTTTTTTACAAGCTGTAGCTTCCACCTAATTAGTGCCCATGGTTTTAATTGTGGTTTACTGAGCTGTTGGCTTTTATAGGGCTTGTGAAAGAGCTCTCTGAGGCTACGTTCCAAATAGCATCTTATAGGGCCCTGTTCAAAAGTAAGGCACTATAGGGGATTGGGTGCCATTTTGGACTCAGCCTGAGTGTACTGACATGCCAACTAGCTCTCACAGTCTCATGTCAGAATTAGACATTCATCCATGCTTCTCAAACATCAAATGTTGAAGTTGTTGCAAACGTCAAATTTCAACGTGTTTAAGGTTTATACATTTTGTCATTATCTCTGTATTTTTAAGGTTAGAGTTAAGTTTAGGCATTAACTCTGAAATATTAAGGTAATGTATTAACTCTTAATGGTTAAGGTTTGGGATAGGCTTAAAAAGAACAACTTTCTATCGCTGGATTCACACACACACACACACACACACACACACACACACACACACACACACACACACACACACACACACACACACACAGAGAGAGAGAGAGAGAGGACAGGACAGGACAGTTAGATGACCGTCAGTCCTATTCAATGGCAGCAGAGCCAGTTTCCATGGAGTCTGAGTGAGCAGGTTAGTTATTGTTATTGGTTCTCTCCACATAGTGGGTCAGCAGACAGCAAGCAGAGGAAGACAGACAGAGATAAACAGAGAGGGGGGAGAATGAAAGAATGAAAGAAAGAATAAATGAAAGAGAGACACCAGGAAAACGAGGAAGCGCCCTGCCAGGTGTCCTCAATTATTCATCACTACCCCCTCTCCTTTCCTCTTTTTTCTATCCATCCCTTCATCCATCCACCTCTCCGTACTTCAGCACCCTCATTATCTCTGTCATCACCCTCCTCTCTGCTTCCTCTAATGGATGACGAGGCATTTCTCTCTGTGACACGGCAATATTCTCCATTCCACGGGCTCCAGTTTCAGCAGATTAGGTTCTCATCAGAGAAACTATGCAGTGGGCACAGAATTGAGGACAGAGAGGGGAGCAGATAGACACAAGATGACAAAAGGGTTTTGTGTCTCCAATGGAGTTGGTTTCACCTGCTTGGGATGGTGCCAGAGGAGAGGGGTTCTGCTGTACTTTGACGGAAATATTTTTGTTGTGTAGGGTGGTATTTTGTTATAAATACATAATAATTTATGACATTTGGCAGACAGTTTTATCCAAAACAACTTCATACGTATGAATGGTCCCTGGAGTCAAACCCATAATTCTAACATTGCAAGCACCATGCTGTACCAACTGAACTACAGCGGGCCACACGAGATGTCAGTGACATCGAACGACTCCTGTTAGATGGCTTTGGTGTGATATGGTGTCTTCTCATGATTGGATGTCGTGCCCAAGCCCCAGTCCCAGCCCCAGCCCCAGCCCCAGCCCCAGCCCCAGCCCCAGCCCCTGCCCCAGCCCAAGCCCCAGCCCCTGCCCCAGTCTCAGTCCCAGCCCCAGCCCCAGCCCCAGTCCCTGCCCCGGCCCCAGCCCAAGCCCCAGTCCCTGCCCCAGTCCCAGCCCCAGTCCCTGCCCCAGCCCCAGTCCCTGCCCCAGCCCCAGCCCCAGCCCCAGTCCCAGCCCCAGTCCCTTCCCCAGCCCCAGCCCCAGCCCCTGCCCCAGTCCCAGCCCCAGTCCCAGCCCCAGCCCCAGCCCCAGCCCCAGCCCCAGCCCCAGTCCCTGCCCCAGCCCCAGCCCAAGCCCCAGTCCCAGTCCCAGTCCCAGCCCCAGCCCCAGCTCCAAACCACTATGTGAGTCCAGTCTGTCTGGACAGATGTCTGTCGTCTGGGCTGAGGTGTCTGGGACCTCAGGAGGCAGCGGAATGGAGGTGTTACATTACACCACTACACCACAGTACCGTACTGTACAGTACAGTTGGGTTTGTTTACTCTCTCTCTCTCTCTTTGTTTTTATCCATCTCTGTTTCTACAGTATGTCCCCTACACCAAATAGTATCCCTCTCCCTCTCAAATATCCCTCTCTCACTCTCCTTCCCTGTCTTCTCTTCTCTCTTCACTTCCCCTGCCTCATCTCTTTTTTTCCCTCCCTATCCCTTTCCCTCTCCCTTTCCCTCTCCCTTTCCCTCTGCCTTTCCCTGTGTGTGTCTGTCTGTCTGTCTGTCTGTCTGTCTGTCTGTCTGTCTGTCTGTCTGTCTGTCTGTCTGTCTGTCTGTCTGTCTGTCTGTCTGTCTGTCTGTCTGTCTGTCTGTCTGTCTGTCTGTCTGTCTGTCTGTCTGTCTGTCTGTCTGTCTGTCTGTCTGTCTGTCTGTCTGTCTGTCTGTCTGTCTGTCTGTCTGTCTGTGTGTGTGTGTGTGTGTGTG
>NC_056437.1:69252456-69287456 GCF_018296145.1 Oncorhynchus tshawytscha
CAAGTGTAAAGGGATAAAGAATATGTACATAAAGATATATGAATGAGTGATAGTACAGAACGGCATAGACAAGATGCAGTAGATGGTATAGAGTACCGTATATACATATGAGATGAGTAATGTCGGGTATATAAACATAAAGTTGCATAGTTTAAAGTGGCTAGTGATACATGTATTACATAAAGATGGCAAGATGCAGTAGATGATATAGAGTACAGTATATAAATACGAGATGAGTAATGTAGGGTATGTAAACATTATATTAAGTGGCATTGTTTAAAGTGGCTAGTGATACATTGTTTACATCAATTTCCATTATTAAATTGGCTGGAGTTGAGTCAGTATGTTGGCAGCAGCCATTCAATGTTAGTGGTGGCTGTTTAACAGTCTGATTGCCTTGAGATAGAAGCTGTTTTTCAGTCTCTCGGTCCCTGCTTTGATGCACCTGTTCTGATCTCGCCTTCTGGATGATAGCGGGGTGAACAGGCAGTGGCTCGGGTGGTTGTTGTCCTTGATGATCTTTATGGCCTTCCTATGACATCGGGTGGTGTAGGTGTCCTGGAGGGCAGGTAGTTTGCCCCCGGTGATGCGTTGTGCAGACCTCACTACCCTCTGGAGAGCCTTACGGTTGTGGGCGGAGCAGTTGCCGTACCAGGCGGTGATACAGCCCAACAGGATGCTCTCGGTTGTGCATCTGTAGACGTTTGTGAGTGCTTTTGGTGATAAGCTGAATTTCTTCAACCTCCTGAGGTTGAAGAGGCACTGCTGTGCCTTCTTCACGATGCTGTCTGTGTGGGTGGACCAATTCAGTTTGTCCGTGATGTGTACGCCGAGGAACTTAAAACTTACTACCCTCTCCACTACTGTCCCATCGATGTGGATAGGGGGGTGCTCCCTCTGCTGTTTCCTGAAGTCCACAATCATCTCCTTTGTTTTGTTGACATTGAGTGTGAGGTCAAAGTGAATTGAAAATTTGACACTTTTTTAACAAATTAATAACCATTGAATAACTAAAATACGGTAGAGTCGTTGCATAAGTATTTGTTTAGGTAAGGCTAAATTAGTTCAGAAGTATAATGTGGCTTAAAAAATCACATAATAACTCCAACCACCAAAGCTATAGACTATTAGCTCTGCTTCCACACAACAAGCGATGCCGGTGCCTCAAGTCTGGCACCAACAGGCTCTTGAACAGATTCTATTCCCAAGCAATACTACTGATCAATAGCTAACAAAATAGCTACACGGATGAGCTGAGTTAACCTTGTATCCTCACTCAAACATAATATGCACATACATTTATACTAACACTACACACGCACATCTTAGCTGCTGCTACTCTGTTTATCTTATATCTGATGCCTAGTTACCTTATCCTTATGCATACAGTGCATTCGGAAAGTATTCAGATCCCTTTTATATTTCCACATATTGTTATGTTACAGCCTTATTCTAAAATTGATTAAATATATATATATATATATATATATATATATATATATATATATATACATATATATATATATATATATATATATATATATATATATATATATATATTTTACCCTGTGATATCCAATTGGTAGTTACAGTCTTGTCCCATCTCTGCAACTCCTGTATGGACTCTGGAGAGGCGAAGGTCAAGAACCATGAGTCCTCGAAACATGACCCTGCCAAGCCGCACTGCTTCTTGACACACTGCTTGCTTAACCCGGAAGCCATAATCGAAACCGAAATCAGCGTGCATGCACCCGGCCCGCCTCAAGGAGTCACTAAGAGCTCGATGGGACAAGGACATCCCAGCCGTCCAAATCCTCCCCTAACCCGGACGACTCTGGGCCAAATGTGCTCCGCCGCGCCACTCGGGAGGCCCTTTGTTACAGTCTTATTCTAAAATTTATGTAATAAAGAAAAATCCTCATCAATCTTATTTATATTTACAATCAATACCTTATTTACATAAGTATTCAGACCCTTTGCTATGAGACTCGAAATTGAGCTCAGGTGCATCCTGTTTCCATTGATCATCCTTGAGATGTTTCAACAACTTAATTATAGTCCATGTGTGGTAAATTCAATTGATTGGACATGATTTGGAAAGGCACTCACCTGTCTAAATAAGGTGACATTGCATGTCAGAGCAAAAACCAAGCCATAAGGTCAAAGGAATTGTCTGTAGAGCTCAGAGACAGGAGTGTCAAGTCGCGGATCTTGGGAAGGGTACCAAAAAATGTCTGCCGCATTGAAAGTCCCCAAGAACATCATTCTTAAATGGAAGAAGTTTGGAAGCACCAAGACTCTACCTAGAGCTGGCCGCCCAGCCAAACTGAGCAATTGGAGGAGAAGGGCCTTTGTCAGGCAGGGGACCAGGAACCTGATGGTCATTCTGACAGCGCTCCAGAGTTCCTCTGTGGCGATGGGAGAACCTTCCAGAAGACCAACCATCTCTGCAGCACTGCACCAATCAGGCCTTTATGGTAGAGTGGCCAGACGGAAGCAACTCTTCAGTAAAAGGCACATGACAGCCCACTTGGAGTTTTCCAAAAGGCACCTAAAGGACTCTCAGACCATAGGAAACAAGATTCTCTGGTTTGATGAAACCAAGATTAAACTCTTCGGCCTGAATGCCAAGCGTCAAGTCTGGAAGAAACCTGGCAAAATCTCTATGGTGAAGCATGGTGGTGGCAGCATCATGCTATGGGGATGTTTTTCAGCTGCAGGGACTGGGTGTCTAGTCAGGATTGAGGGAAAGTTGAGAGTTCCTTGATGAACCCCTGCTCCAGAGCGCCCAGGACCTCAGACTCAGGGGAAGGTTCACCTTCCAACAGGACAACAAGCGTAAGCACACAGCAAAGACATAGTAGGAGTGGCTTTGGGACAAGTCGCTGAATGTCCTTGAGTGGCCCAGCCAGAGCCCGGACTTGAACCCGATCAAACATCTTTGGAGAGACATGAAAATAGGTGTGCAGTGGTGCTACCCATCCAAACTGACAGAGCTTGAGAGGATATGCAGAGAAGAATGGCAGAAACTCCCCAAATACAGGTGTGCCAAGCTTGTAGTATCTGAGCAAAGTGTCTGAATATGTATTGTTTTATACATTCAAAGATGCAGTCGTCCTTCTGAACTGAGCTGCAGGGCTGGAAGGAAACTGCTTAGGGATGTCGCCATGAGGCCATTGGTGATTTTAAAACATCTCAATGGCTGTTATGGGAGAAGACTGAGGATGGATCAACAACATTGTAGTGACACCACAAAAATGACCTAAATGACAGAGTGAAAACAAGAATACAAAATGTTATATACATAATAAAAAATATTCCAAAACACACATATGTTAGCAACAAGGCACTAAAGTAAAAGTGCAAAAAAACACAGCAAAGGAATATACTCTTTGGCCTAAATGCAAAGGCTTATGTTTGGGGAAAATCCAACACATCACTGAGTAATTGCCTCCTTATTTTCAAGTATAGTGGTGGCTGCATCATGGTATGGGCATACTTGATATCTGTCACGGCCATCGAAAGAAGTGGACCAAAGTGCAGCGTGGGGAGCGTACATTTTCCTTTTATTTAAAATGTCACCAACAAACAAAGAAACAAACAAACAACCGTGACGCTTACAGGGCTATAGTGCCACTAACAAAAGTCAACTACCCACACTGAAAGGAGGGAAAAGGGCTACCTAAGTATGATTCCCAATCAGAGACAATGACAGATAGCTGTCCCTGATTGAGAAACATACCCGGCCAAAACATAGAAAAAAGAAACATAAAAAAACAAAACATAGAATGCCCACCTTACATCACACCCTGACCTAACCAAATAGAGAAATAAAACGTCTCTCTAAGGTCAGGGCATGACAATATCGGCAAAGACTGGGAAGTTTTTCATGATGAAAAGAAATGGGATGTAGCTAAGCACAGGCAAAATCCTAGAGGGAAACCTGCTTCAGGTTTACACCTGACACTTTACACCTGACACTGGGAGAGGAATTCACCTTTTAGCAGGACTAAAACACCAAGTCAAATCTACACTGGAGTTGGTTACCAAGAAGACAGTAAATGTTCCTGAGTGGCCAAATTACAATTTTGACTTAAATCTGCTTGAAAATCTATGGCAATACTTGAACATTTCTGTCTAGCCATGATCCCCAACACCTTGACAGAGCTTGAAGAGTGTTGAAAAGAATAATGGGCAAATATTGCATAATACAGGTGTGCAACGCTCTTATGAGACTTTCCCAAGAAGACTAACAGATGTAATCACTGCCAAAGGCGTTTCAAACATGCATTGACTCAGTGGGTGAAAACGTATCTACATCAAGGTGTACTAGTGTTTGAGAGTATTTCACGTAGATTGTTGACAAAAGAATGACAATTAAATCCATTTGAATCCCACTTTGTAACACAATAAAAATGTGAAGAATTCCAAGGGGGGTGTAGACTTTCTCTAGACACAATCCTAATGTACACCTACAACTGTACATATCATTTGATTTCCAAATGATATACTGTCTATACACACCTTGTATTTACATTCTGGATTCTGACACATGCTCACTCTAACATATCTATTCTGGATTGTTAATTGGACCCGTTCTGTCATTTCTTGATTTCTTGTTTAGGCTTTTAGATTATTTGTGTATTTGCGAGACATTCTACTGCTCCTGCTATAACACCTGGAAATCTGTGTATGAGACCAATATACTTATATTTGATTTTGATTTGATTTACTTGATACACACACACACACCAATAAACACACACACATAAATAAGCGCAAATACACATGCACTTGCTTACGGCCACATCTGTGCTCAAGCCTGTGCTCCTGCAGTCCCAGACACACTAAGCAGAGGAAGGCTTATACCAGGCAAAGACACCCATCTGCTAGTTCCGTCTCCATGGCCCATAAACCTTCTGGCTTTCTGCCCTGGGATGCTCAGTTTCCTGTCCCAGGAGACACAAACACACACTCTGGATCCACTAGAACTGGGTTCAAATACTATTTGAAAATCATGCTTGTTTGAGCTTGCCTGGTGTGATGCAACCAACAGAAAAGTCCCCAAAGTGCAAACACCGCCCACCTGACACTCCAGGCTCAAAGCATTTGACATTTAAAATAGTATTTGTACCGAGGTCTGAAGACATTCTCCCTGGAAACATCGCCGGCCAGCCAGGCCATAGTGCTGTGTGGATAAAAGTTCCTGGCAGTCTCCAAGCAGCTGTCTCTCCCCTCATACATCTTGGCAAAGGGGGAGGAGAGAAGAGAGAGATGAGAGAGGACACCCAGCCAGGGATGCCTGGCTTAGGAGGGGCACATTTATGGCCTATGGCCCACCCTGTCTGGCAGTAACAAGTGTGGACTGGATGGACCCGTTGCGCTCACGTCCATCCCAGGAATAGCCCTGGAGGGTAGCCCACTCCAGTCTGCCATAAAAAGAGGAGAGGGAGACCAGGCGAGGCCAGGAGAGGAGAAGGGAGGACACTAGCCAGGATGAGCGTCAGAGGAATCATCTTTGAAAGCCTCTTCGAAAGATTACATTTTGGGGGAAAGAAAGAAGGAGAGAGAGACTTCTAGCAGGAATACTGTAGCGTGGCCCCTTAAAATGGGTGGGGTCAGAGATTTGGGTGCTCCCAAGTGGCACAGCGTTCTAAGGCACTGCATTACTGTGCTTGAGGCATCACTACAGACACCATGGTTCAATTCCATGCTGTATCACAACTGGCCGTTATTGGGAGTCCCAAATGGCCCAGCGTCGTCCGGGTTTGGCCGGTGTAGGCCATCATTGTAAATAAGAATTTGTTCTTAACAGACTTGCCTAGTTAAATAAAGGTTAAATAAAACCATGCGACTCGTGCTGTTTCGTCACAAAACCTGGTACTGTGGTTGTGCATGATCTTGGACCTGCTACTCACGCAGATCCATGATTGGTTTCAGCAATGGTTTGTTTGCGTTTCACACATTCTTTATAGCGCAGATTAGGGTTACAAATGCTCCAGGATCATACAGTGAGTGATATGTGAAAGAGCCCTTAGAGTGTACACTTAAGAATTTGGTTCATGGACAGTTGACATAGACAGGATTCATTCTTGATGCCCATATTAGAAATAAAGAATTAAACCAATCCAAGATTGATACTGACATTAATGCCACATTTATATTCAAAACATGTAATGCATTCATTTGACTATGAAAGGAACATAATACATATTTGATACATGTTCATTGTGTTGCTCATATAGCGCGCTTCCAAAGTCATAGTTAGAAGAGCAATAGCAGGCTTCTTAGTAGGCTGGAGTTTTGATGTACAGTACAGCTGATTCATATAACCAACTCATCATCAAGCTTAGATTTTTTTTTGAATAGATGTGTAGTGCAAGGGCAAAAGCCCAAAATGTGCACGGGGAGGCGGGCAGGACTGATTTTGCGAAACCCTGCAGTAGATTACATAATTGACATGGTAGATATGAAAAGAGGGAGTGTACTTCTGTAGGCTGGCCAGTGTTGCGTTTCCGAAAATGCACGTGACCGCAATGGCTGCTGCTCTCTAAAGCCTTGCATCAAGTTGCGCGGCACCGTGAAAACCCGTTTCTTTGCCGAAAACTCGCAGAGCTCTTGTCAGACTCCCACTGTCTGACAAAGCAGACCTTACTGTAACGTTCCACTCCTCGTCATACGACGGAGAAACGACTTCGGAAAAGAAGCTCAGGACAAAACATCCCCGGGCTCGGTTCGGACTTCCACCAACCAACACGTCGGTAGGAGGAGTCAACAGGTATTGACTGGCTTTTTATTTCGGCTACTGACAATGAGATTGTATCGGACGTGTGACAGGTAGACTAGATTCGGGAGAAGCCTCTCCATGAATCGAACAGATGATACCCACTTAAATCTGTCTAGTAGGCTATTAATTTGGAGGAGAGCGCTGAATGTGGTGTTCCAATCTTTGTGCTTTCCTTTTCTGTTGTGCAGAAATATCAAACCGAAGCTTTAGCAAGCCACATCCCGCCATTATGTGAACTGTCAAAATGTCATTTGTTGCGAGCCGTGACAGTTATATAGGTTGCCGCTACAATGTAACGAGCGTTGTCCATAGATGGAATCATTGCATAGTGCGCTTGTTCAGCCAACACCTGTCTATAGGATTTTTTTGTGCAATTTCCTTTCAAAATGTATCGATTTAAAGCTTAATTTTTTTTTAAATGTTTAGTTGTCACATTGAATGCTGGGCTGCCACTCAAAACAGTTCTAAAAAAAATGTCACTGTCAACGCCTGGCTTGTGGTGACATCCACACGCAAGTTTGTCCACGTTTTAAAAAAACAGTTAAAAAACAAAACAATGACCGCCTGGGCGTCCATTCACAAAGTTCTCACATGTGTGAGGTTGATCAGATTTGTAATATTTCCGTGTTGGCCATGATGTGACACTGGTCCAACCTACTAGACATCCTCCACAGCATATCAAACCCGCAATCCTAATTTGCGTACTCCCACACCTCCAACAATTATAATGGTCTGTGGGTTTTGCTGCTTTCATAAAGTGGGAGGTGGGAATGTACTACATTGTGAAGTGGTAGATACCAGTTGGATGCATTCATGTGCTTTGAACTTATCGATAAGAGCAGATTGGCTAATGGCCAACAAGCTGCATTAAACTATCAATTTAAAGTACAGCTATTATGCTTGCAAATGAATTATAGTGTTCAAATACCATATTAATAGATAGCTTTTTATGAATAATATTTTGTTGCATTTAACTGCAGAGAATGCTGTTATCAAGGTAATTGCCTTAGTAGGTGACGTCAGAGCATGTGAGAGCTCTGGATGATAGAGGGGTTTCCCACTAGTAATTACCAGTTGGAGGCTTTTCAAATGGAGTTTTCCCAGTCGTATGTGGTAAATTTCCACTTCTCACTTGGTTACGAATGCGGCATACAGGGTTCATCATAGTCCTAAACTTGTATGCATATGCACAGCAGTGTTCTAGAATATTGGACTGTTTTGCTTTTAATACTCTTTGAATTCTCAGCGCAGCTCAAGCAATTTCTCCAACGGTCAGCACATTGCAATGAATAAAGGTGGGATGGTGGTCTCGGAGACGAGTAGCTATGTCACAATAGGGCGCTGGACTATCGCGTCTCCGCTTCTGTGCACTATGATTTAAGCGTTAGGCTGCCTCATACAGCCTACTTCTGTCGGGTAGGTTTTTATCTACCTGTCAATATGTATGATGGGTTGACTAGGCTGTAGGACTTGGCAGTAGTGCATCCCCCCTTTGACAAAAAAATGTGAAGCACCCCCACCCCCAAACATCTTCCTGCGACTACGGGATTTTGAAAAATTGACCATTTTTATATTATAGAATTTAGCCTAATTATTCTATACCCCCACTCTGAGTCAATTAATTCTGGGAAGTTACACAACATTACGTTCGTATGTCAACTACTGAGTGTGTTTTAAGAGCTTACTTTTTTTGTGTTCATTCGACACTGTAAAAAGACACGGTTCCTGGAAGTACTTTTAGGGGTTCCTCAGATTGCAACACCGGTGGAACCCCTAAAGGTGCCTCAAGAATTAGAACAGCTGCATACTCTAAAAGGGATGTAAATTAAAAACTGTAAATTATTGGGACCGAGGTCATAGGAGCAGACTTAGTCAATTAAGTAACTAGCGATTGTCTCGCTATGCTGCTGGAAATGTGATGGAATAAACAACGTGAGAAGAAAATATCCAAGCCAGCACATTATGGTCTGGATAGGTGTAAAACAAAAAGGTTATTAGTGTGAATTAATGTGAGTAGGAAAATTGAAGAATTATTACATATTTCTTCCCCGTGTGGTCTCTCAACGAGGAGTACTTCTGAATGAGCGCTGTGCACACATCCCATGTATACTTTTAGACTAACAATTCTGTTTGGAATACAAATGGCATTGATTGATGGCGTTGATTATTACGGATAAGTTGAGTATGTGCTATCAGCTGCAGTGATTATGACAAGACAGTATGGAGGAACAGAACACACAATCACACTAAATACATTGATTCACCAGTCAGTGAGTATTGGAATAGACAAAGGAAAATGACCATCCTCTTCCAGGTTTTTCTTTCTAGGTTTTGATTTGTTTAACACTTTTTGGGGGTTACTACATGATTCCATATGTATTATTTCATAGTTTTGATGTCTGTAAATTGGACACATTCAACATAAGTAGTTGATATCAAATGTAATGTTTTATTTTTTTTGTCAAGTTTAACAACCTAGATTGGGCCCTGTGTGTGTGTGTGTGTGTGTGTGTGTGTGTGTGTGTGTGTGTGTGTGTGTGTGTGTGTGTGTGTGTGTGTGTGTGTGTGTGTGTGTGTGTGTGTGTGTGTGTGTGTGTGTGACCTGTTTTGTGGAGGCTGAGTTTTCTCACAGCACCCAAACTCTACTAACTTAACTGGGCAGGTTAAGACAGAGACTGGAAGAGGATGGATGGAGATGGGGTTTAAATATCATAGGTTTAAATTAGGACTAACATTTCTCAATATTGACTCTAACTAGCTAAAACGTAACTCCCAAAAAGTATAGCTACAGCAATTACCAGCTAACATTAGGCTACAGCCTATGGCTTTCCTAGCTGATGAAAAACGAAGAGTACATTTAAAAATATATATATATATAATTTCACCTTTATTTAACCAGGTAGGCCAGTTGAGAACAAGTACTCATTTACAACTCTGACCTGGCCAAGATAAAAGCAAAGCAGTGCGACAAAAACAACAACAAGCAAATGATGTAAGATTAGGGAGGTAAGGCAATAGAGGCAAAAATAATTACAATGTAGCATTAACACTGGAGTGATAATGTGTAGACTATGATGTGCAAGTAGAGATACCGGGGTGCAAAAGAGCAGCAACAAAAAAAATAACAATATGGGGATGAGGTAGTTGGGTGTGCTATTTACAGATGGGCTGTGTACAGGTACAGTGATCTGACAGCTGATGCTTAAAAGTTAGAGAGGGAGAGATAAGCAGAATTCATTACATGATGTATTGTTTTTTTTGATAGCTATACACTAGCTAAGATAATAAAAAATGCTAAGGGTCCCTCACCTTTCACGTCGGTCCGTTGCAAGTCATCTCATGTCTGTCGCATCTCCAACCATCCGCTCGCTTCCCGCTTCCAGTGCGTCTTTTGACCAATGTTCTCAATTTGAATTATAGACACGAGCGCCCTTTATTCACAAGCACACTGCCGGGTCAAAAAACAAACCCCTCTTTTGAAAAGGGTTCTTCAAAGCACCTCTTCAGTCTACAAACGTAAAAAAATGAACTGATCGCAGAGTATAGGTCTTTAAATGAACCTTATGGATGTTTTTTTTTAACCTTAAATGATCTCGAAGGATCCTCCAGGAACCTTTTTATTTTTTAGAGTGAAGGGGGAGATGATTTGGGTCAGAAGAATGTTTTGTAGAAATGCCTCAATCTCCTGCCGGTTCCATTTTATCTTTCTCCCTGAGACCTGCATGACATTTGGATTTCAGTGCTCATGGATTTAGAATAGGTTTTGTGACATTAGCTCAGGCCTCCACTGCCATCTCAAAGTCTTGCAGGCAGAGATCACAAGACCAATTGAATCAAGGCATGGCACCGTGATGTCATCCCTGCCATTTAGGAACACTCCTGTGAGAGTGCTCCAGAGATGATGTGGCATCTGCAGCCCAGGGCGGTGTGTGTGTGTGTGTGTGTGTGTGTGTGTGTGTGTGTGTGTGTGTGTGTGTGTGTGTGTGTGTGTGTGTGTGTGTGTGTGTGTGTGTGTGTGTGTGTGTGTGTGTGTGTGTGTGTGTGTGTGTGTGTGTGTGTGTGTGTGTGTGTGTGTGTGTGTGTGTGTTTGTGTTTCAGACGGAAATATAGGCTACAAGTGCCCATGTGCACACATTGGTGTTCTCGTGTGTGTGTTGTTGACCAGTCTATACATATTTATGTCCTGTTTTGCCCAGTTGCTTTAAGGCCTATGTGTGTACAGATGCTTTGATCAGTTATTATGATGGGTTTTACATCCTTGATTTCCATATAGTAGATCTCTGAATGATAAACGAGGCCAAGCTTTTGTTTTGTTTGTTACAGAGAGCCCAAATGCATTGCTGTGCTGAATATTATAAGCTCAGTTGTCCAAATCCAAGCTACATAGCTTCTTAAAAATTGAGCGTGAATCATGTGAGGCTCATTTAAAAGGTGTCTCAAAACATGTTGGCTTGACTGAGAAAGACCACTAAATTCATTCAAATTGTGAATTGTATCATAAATGAATCATACAAATTTAAGTAGTACACCTTGCATCACATAGTGTAGGTAAGATACTATCTACCTTTTACAACCTTTAGTTTTAAAACTGCGTGCAATGAGTAAAGAAACCCCTGGATTAGCAAACGAGAGAGAACTAAGTTTCGTGTTGGTCCAACTCTGTGAGCATCCCCAGGTCCCTCCCGTCAACGTGATCTTATTCATGATGATCTGAAGGGGGGAAACTGATCCTAGATCAGCACTCCTACTCTGTGACCCTTTGTGAATGCCCGGTCTGATTGAGAGATAATCATGAGGCAAGCTGGTACGTGCACCGTTGTAAATGTGTTCCCGCCCTGGCAGCAGTGAGCGCCAGCTAGAAGCTCCTCTCCCACTGTATGTGTGATGCTGACTGACGAGATGATACCCAGGTGATGACAGGGTCCCGTCTGCGCTGTGAGTACATGTGGGAATGCACATGTACACACAAGAAGACGCTGTTGCACACACACCAACAATGGCTTACTGTAGGCTACGGATACATGCGCACACACATGCAGAGAAAGGTTGCTTTGATTCAAGCTGTGCATCATTTTTTTCCCATTCGCTAACTTGCTCAATAAACCAATCAAAGTAATCACTCAGCTAATTAATCAAACCGTTATACCTAGTAGACCACAATATAAAATGTCATCTTGAATTAGGCCTACACATCCCTTGCGTAAGAAAATATCTCCTATGCCATAATTTAACGGTGATTGTGCAACATGTCAAAAAGGATGAGAAGCTCCCTTCGTAAGATTGCAGCTCAGTCGTATTGAAGCACGACTGTATTTGATGCACTGCGAGCTGCCGCCATGACAGCAATTAGGATCCATAGCACGGCTCTGCCTGCCGCCCCTGAGAAGGTTTTACCCAGGAAGCTGTAGGCAATATGCTATGCATGACGTCAATGCTGATTGGATGCTTTTTTTCGAAGGCGAACAGCTCAAGACCATCTACACACGTCAGGAAGTTAGGATACTCTTTTGCACAAGGACATGTTTTGGCATATGATACCAGAGATGGTAGGAACCTACAGTACCAGTCAAAGGTTTGGACACACCTATTCATTCCAGGGTTTGAATTGATTTTTTTACTATTTTCTACATTGTATAAAATAGTGAAGATATTAAAACTATGATATAACACATGGAATCATGTAGTAACTGAAAAAGTGTTGAAAAAAAATCTAAATATAGTTTATATTTGAGATTCTTCAAAGTAGCCATCCTTTGCCTTGATGACAGCTTTGTACACTTTTGGCATTCTCTCAACCAGCTTCATGAGGTAGTCACCTGGAATGCATTTCAATTAACAGGTCTGCCTTGTTAAAAGTTAATTTGTGGAATTTCTTTCCTTAATGTGTTTGAGCCAATCACTTGTGTTGTGACAAGGTAGGGGTGGTATACAGAAGATAGCCTTATTTGGTAAAATACCATAAGTCCATATTACGGCAAGAACAGCTCAAATAAGCAAAGAGAAACGACAGTCCATCATTACTTTAAGATATGAAGGTCAGTCAATCTGGAACATTTCAAGAACTTTTAAAAGTTTCTTCAAGTGCAGTCGCAAAAACCATCAAGCGCAATGATGAAACTGTCTCATGAGGACCGCCAAAGGAAAGGAAGACCCAGAGTTAACTCTGCTGCAGAGGATAAGTTCATTAGAGTTACCAGCCTCAGAAATTGCAACCCAAAGAAATGCTTCACAGAGTTCAAGTAACAGACCCATCTCAACATCACCTCTTCAGAGGAGACTGCGTGAATCAGGCCTTCATGGTCAAATTATTGCAAAGAAACCCCCACTAAAGGAGACTTTTTTATAAGAAGAAGAGACTTGCTTGGGCCAAGAAACACGAGCAATGGACATTAGACCGGTGGAAATCTGTCCTTTCAGATTTTTGTTTCCAACTACCGTGTCTTTGTCAGACAGAGAGTAGGTGAACGGATGATCTCCGCATGTGTGGTTCCCATTGTGAAGCATGGAGGAGGACATGTGATTGTGTGGGGGTGCTTTGCTGGTGACACTGTCAGTGATTTATTTAGAATTCAAGGCATACTAAACCAGCATGGCCACCACAGCTTTCTGCAGCGATACGCCATCCCATCTGGTTTGGGCTTAGTGGGACTATCATTTGTTTTTCAACAAGACAATGAGCCAACACACCTCCATGCCGTGTAAGGGCTATTTGACCAAGAAGGAGAGTGATGGAGTGCTGCATCAGATGACCTGTCCTCCACAATCACCCGACCCCAACCCAATTGAGATGGTTTGGGATGAGTTGGACTGCAGAGTAAAGTAAAAGCAGACAACAAGTGTTCAGCGTATGTGGGAATTCCTTCAAAACTTTGTAAAAGAATTCCAGGTGAAGCTGGTTCAGAGAATGCCACGAACTTTTGTCCAAACTTTTGACTGGTGCCATTTAACCTAATAGAAACTAAAGTGTCATAAGTATTTAATTATTACAAACTTACCGTTTTTAACAAGTAATTTCTAATTGACTACCTGGTGAATATCAGGCTGTTACCCCATTGTTTTGACATTTCATCTAGATTCTAGCCTTTTTAGATGTTTTGCCTTGGCTCCAGGTAGACTTGACACTTGGCCATTTCTATTCGTGACTGCTCTATTGTGGAGCTAGCCTTGTGTTCCACAATTATGTAAACTGGAGAGAAAGGGGCTCTTTTGAGTCTAGTCGGTTGGCCCAAGGCATTGGGGTTCAGTTTGTGTGGGAGCACCGCCATGTTTCCAGTTTTCATACGACTAAAGTCATACCATTAAAAAGAAATCACGACAGCTGTGATGGAAACAGGTAGTTTTGGTAAAATGTTAAAGATGCCCAAAGAAAATGTCTTTATTTGACATGGTGGGATCTTTTTGTGCCGGTAAAATGAATTACGGGAGAAGAGGTAGTGGAAACGCATTTATGCGCAAATGTTGATATAATAACCATCATATCGAAGTAAACATGGAGTCACGCGATGATATGGTGTGTGGTCCTCCCACTATGACTCGGTAAACCATGCAGTTTATTAGGCTACAGATTAAATAAATTATGAACTTCACAGGCTGGTGAAAGTGCCCAGTGATCTTGATGTTCCTTTCCAATAAATATTAAGGGTCTTATTTTGGTGACATGGTGATTGATGCTTGACTGCCGTTTTTGATAAATACAAATATTATCGCTCTTATTCATAATAATCTCATCAAGTAGGCTACAGTATAGACTAGTCTATCTGCGCGCTGTTGGCTAGAGCGCATGTGCCAAAACCTGAGTAGGCACATTTGCTATTTAACGCAAATTTTTGTGACAAAACTATCGGTAGAGTTGAAAATGTGATGGGAAACCATTGAGTTTTAGATTTTTATTCGGTATATGAAAACTTAAACGAAAAACTACATTTTGTGTGCTCTACGTCATCACGCACTGATTTTTATCCGCAACAAGGTAGTTTGGTGGAAACCCACCACTGGTGGGAAAATACACATTTTCTTAATGCAGATTTTTGTATAATCGCTGGAAGATCTGTCGCCAACTGGATGGAAACCTAGCTAGTGATCTGTCATCTGATCTAGGTGGTCCAATTTTTGTGAGGTTAACAAATCCACTGCCTTCGTCCAATCGCTCTTTTCTGCCGTTGTCGGAGTATCTGCCTTTCCATGTGTTGGAATGCATCCTTTGCTTAGCTGTCTGACTGACTGCTTATGTTTATCCATCTAGACATTATTCATTATTCTTGCCTAAATTTCTACCTTATCTTTGTCTCTCTACTACTTTTTTAAATGTTCTCATCTGATCCTTTTGCTGATATTCTGTGTGTGTATTTTGTTTCTCTGTCTGTCTGTTAGTTTGTCTGTCCATCTCTCACCCTTTTGTCTCTTTACTTCTGTCAGCATCTTTGTCTGTCAGCATCTTTGTCTGTCAGCATCTTTGTCAGTCAGCATTTTTGTCTTCAAGCTTCTTTTGTCAGTCCATTGTGTCCATGTTTTGGGATAAGATGTAGGTGGACAACGGTTTCCCAGCCAAACAACTCATAAGCCAATATCAACTTCATCATCAATTGTCTTAATCCTTTTTTTTTGCACCAGAACATGCAAACAAGTGAGCAGTTGGCATCTTACTTGATTTTCTTCTAGTCTGTTTTTCTATCTAGAGGCATGAAAACGAATGTAAAATTGTGATGGCTTGCTGCAAATGAAAACAGGAAGTGAACCACATGAAATATATGTGGGTGTTATGAACTAATGCCCGTGGTCGAGGCCCACTAAACACAGGGCACACTTTGTGCCATAGCATTGGCGTGACTGTTGGTGACGAGCTGGACTCACTGGAGCGTAGGTATCTTCCTGTTTCAAATAACTTTACATCTCTCTGTGTCTAGGGTTTAACAAACCTAGATTTGTAGAATGGACTTTACAAAAGAACCCAACCCTACACTGTGGGTCTGTTTACACATCATACAACCGGTTGGTCTAATCCTGAATGCTGATTGGTTGAAACCGCATTCCAGCCGGTGTCTATTCGACAAGTTACCACCGACGTTGAAATGCCTATTTATGCTGTTCCATCTGACTGCACAATCCGCTGTCTCATCAGCCCAGCTAGTGGAAGTTATAAACTTGACTTCCACTATAAAAAGCATCTAGACATTATCTCACTTATCTTTTAGACTGAAATTTAGTTTTCAACAGCAGAGATTTGTATAAACCTTGCGGTCGGTCTCTACGACATTTGCAACATTGTTTCAATATTCAAATTCAATTTCCAACTGTCCCATTGAAATGAACTGGTTGGGAGTCGGGACGAGAGAGATGCAGGCAGTGTTTCTCAGCCAGGCAAATCATGAATCAGCTGGCATAATTTTTATGGACATATACGAAGGAATGTAAATTGAAAAAAAGGTACATGAAATTAAGTGCAGTTAGTTTGCAGCCTTTCCAGCTTCAGTTTGAAGTGATTGTGTTAGCGGTGTTGCTGGCTAGCTCCTCTGAACAAGTGTCCTGAAGAGAGAGCACATTTTCAAAGCCAGGCGAAATCGCGCCTCATTATCTCATTGTTATGGATGTATCCAAATAAATGTCACTAAAAAACAGCTTAAACAAATGCAGCTACTGTTTTTATTCTGGCTGCACTGTTTGACGAGACTGTAAATTAGCCGTAGTTGGCTAGCTAGCAAGCAAGGAAGGGATAAGAACATTGCCAGCCTGTATGGCAATGGAACATTTAGAACGAACGACTGGGTCGCATCCATAGATACAGAACAAAAAGACTGAACAACTGAGTTGCGTATCTGGCAGCCGAACCAATAGAACGAACGACCAGCCGGCTTGGGTAGCAAGCCTAGATTTGTTTTGGGACTATATCCTGTGGAAGGATGAAATGGTATGAATAAATTCATTAAAAAAAAAAACATTTTTAATTAAAATATGTTAAACATTATTTGAATATGTTGGTAACCCGTCGTAGAAAAGTGATAATGTCCTCACAGCCGGTGTTTGGAGGATATATTGTCACGGTTTGGTGTTGTTCTGAAAATCTCAACCCTGCCAGAATTCTCCCCTCCCTTTGCATTCTTCATTGCTGGGACTTGCTTGCTAGTTGACATTTCTGCTCTTCACTCCGTTGTCAGTTTAGCCTACATTTCACTGATCTTCGTAGCAGAAAGCATTTTTGTCTGCAGTTTTCAGTTTGGCTATTTGTTTCAAGTGTGTGTGGCAGTTCTAGCTTGTATGGTTCCCTGGTCGAACCCCCCCCCCTTCAGCCTCCGGTGCCCGGTGCCGCCCTGGGTGGCTGCCCATGTCGCCCGTACCTGAATCAGCTACTGATTTTGTATTAGTCTATAAATGAATCTCTTTGTCAAAATTCGTCATCTCTCCCATGTCTTATTCGACTAGTATATTTGAAAGTGTAAGGATAATAATTCAGCCAAAGTTGTTCTGAAATGTTTATTGCTTGCCAACATTTTACTCCTCTGTTTAATATAACACACATACATGAATTATTCATTTCGGTTGCCTATCCTGACGAAGTTTGTTCTATAGAAAGTATGTGTGACGTGTGTCACAGAAAGTATTTGACTCTAGCCACAAAATGAAGGAAATTAGAAAGGGGGAGAACTGTGGCAGGGGGGAGATTTTCAGCACAACACCTGTCATCAACATAGACTCGGGCCTAACAACACCCGTGACAATATATCCTCCAAACACCTGCTTATCGGGCATGATCATTCAATTGAAGTGAGAATTATCAAACATCCATTGGAGATTCTATGTGAGACAATAAGTATTCATACCCCTAGACAGTTTGTTGTGTGAATTCAAAATGGATTAAAAAATATAAAAAAATCTCACCCATCTACACACAATATCCTATAATAAAAGTGAAAACTTGTTTTTAGACCTTTTTTCTCATTTTTATTTCTGTATTTCATTTTCAATATCTCATTTACATAAGTATTCACACCCCTGTGTCAATACATTTGTAGAAGCACCTTTGGCAGTGATTACAGCTGTGTCTTTCAGGGTAAGTCTAAGAGCTTTTCACACCTGGATTGTGCAACATCTGCCAATTTATTCTTCAAGCTCTGTCAAATTGGTTGATGATTATGGCTAGACAACCATTTTCATGTCTTGCCATAGATTTTCAAGCAGATCTAAGTTGAAACTGTAACTCGGCCACTCGGGAACATTCACTGTCTTATGGTCAGCAACTCCAGTGTAGATTTGGCCTTGTGTTTTAGGTCGTTGTCCTGCTGAAAGGTCAATTCATCTCCCAGCGTCTGTTGGAAAGCAGACTGAACCAGGATTTCCTCTAGGATTTTGCCTGTTTTTAACTCCATTCTGTTTCTTTTCTATCCTGAAAAACTCCCCAGTCCTTAACGATTACAAGCATACCTATAACATGATGCAGCCACCACTATGCTTGAACATTTGAAGAGTGGTACTCAGTAATGTGTAATTCTTATTGACCCAAGACATTACAGCTTTTCATTTTGAATGAATTTGTAAATATTTATAAAAACATAATTCCACAATCACGCAAATTGAGGCTTTTATCACAATTTGTACAATGTCAAGGGGTGTCAGTACTTTCTAAAGGCACTGTGGCTCAAGCGACACTTTGGAGTACTCAATAGTGCTCAATACCGGCGGAGGTATTTCTAATTGAAGCCGTGCAGGCCTGGCCTGCGTTTTAAAAGGGCCAAGTAAATTGCATGTGAAATAGAGAAGCGTGTCCATTCTACAGATTCCATTACTATCGACTAATGTCGTAATGTGTGCTCGCATACATGCATACTAACGGGCAGGTGGAGTGGCGCGGGACAGATGGGCCGCAGTAAATTAAACAAGCCTTCTCCTCCTCTCGCTCTCGACGTCCTCCTCCCCGTGACGGAGCGGGAGCGCTGGGCGAGTTCTCAATAGTTCCCGCCGCTGTTAATGGTGTCTTTGTGCCTGCTGGCGGGCTTGTAATGGATGTGTGTGTGTGTGCACGCAGTAGGTGTTTGGTGTTAATGCATGTGTCCTTGGTGCTAGTGTGTTTGTACGCCATTGTACACAGTCAGTGGGGCTCGACGGAGACCGAAGAGAGTGTGTGGGGTAAGTCTTACCTCTACATGAGTCACATGTTCACACTAATGATGTTGAGGTAGATCTGGGAAACCTGGAGCTTGATATGGACATTCAAAAGAAAAAGCCTGCTCTAATTTAGTGTACCAGCACAATCATATATATATATATATATATATATATATATATATATATACACACACACACATTTTACTCGCCTCCCCTTCTAGTGGGACCAGTTTATCACAATAGGTCCATGGTGTACCGCCGCCGTATGTCCTGAGTTCCCCTTTTATGTCATCATTAATCTATGCGATCCCAATGCTGGATGAAGACACAGGGCCGTCCCAGATTAAAGCAGCGACTCATGACATTGTCTCTTTCCTGGAACGAGCTAACCCCCGCCCTTCCCTGTCCCCTGCAGGGGAGTGAGTCGTCCTGTACTTACATCTACCCTGTGCCAGCTGCCACCTGTCTTGATTCCCATTCTCTCTGTACTTAAAATGAAAATGCACCCTGTGTCAGCTCACAGGCGATCCTTTCCTCACTTGACTCCCCGTTTCTCTTTGCTCACGATACGCCGGGCAGCTCCAAGTCCCATGTTCACAGTCAGAGGTCTGAACTCTAAAGCCTCAGGGTTTTCTTTTCCCTAATCAGTGTGATTCTCAAGCTAGATTAACAAATCTATGAGATGGATGAGTTAAAGGAGAAGGTAACAAATGAAGAAAGACATTAAGAGACAGAGAGGAGACTTGTAGGGCCATTGTCTATCCCAAAACCTTGATGTCTAAGTAGAGACATTTTTCTCTATCCCTTTTCCTCTCGCTCTCTGATGATTTAGTGGTGTTAAGTCCTTGTGTGTGTGTGTGTGTGTGTGTGTGTGTGTGTGTGTGTGTGTGTGTGTGTGTGTGTGTGTGTGTGAGAGAGAGAGATTTTTTTCCTTATCTCAAATGATTTCTGAAGTATTGACTTGTGGAGTTCAAGGGTGTAGTGTGTGAATGTGTAACTTGACTGTAGATCTTTTACTGTTTTGAATGAGTTTGTGTTGATGTGGGTGATTGAGAGGGTACAGACTACAGTGTGTGTGTAAATACACCGGTGTGATTACTTATCTTTTGAATTTGGTTCTTTGTTTAACAATGTCCTCAAAGGTGTGTATGTACAGTGTGACAAGTACATGCAATGTGAGTGTTTGCCAATGGAGGGTAGCCATCATTACAAGTAGGATATGTACAAAGGTTTACTGTGTGTGCGCTGCATAGGCTACACATCTCTGTGTGTGTCTGTAGGTGCACTGCAGCCAGGAACATACGGAGACCACTTTTTAAAGGGAATAATCTTCAGGATGTCTTCTCAGTGGGCCTCCTCATCTCTGCCCTGTGTCTCTGAACAGGGACAGGGTTGTTGCGGAACAGTTCAAAGGCTCCTCCACTTTCTCAACCTGGTTAAGAAAGCCTGGTTACTGCGCGTACATTTCCCACACCCTGTAGCGACCCCGGTGGCCTCAAACCTTCAACGTGATTTACCTTTTGGAATTGTGGCGTGCAGCGTTTCTAACTTCTTCTAACGCACAAGGGGACGGATTGTTTCCTTTCCTCCGAGTGGAGGACCCCACAACGCAAGGCACATTTTTTTTCCTTTATTTTTTTCCTTGTCGTTTGAAAGAGAAGATGTGCTTTATAAGTGGAAAATTCCTTTCTTTCTTTTTGAAGGTCTTTGTCATTACTGGAACAGTTGTCCATTTTAGACTCACCACGGCAGGCTCTGACGAGCTCGCCCGCACGTCTCGTTAGTTTAGCTCGGGAAAGCCAAAGCCACGGCTACACCAGACACAATGCCCGGGGAATTGATGGCAAGACGGTCAAACGACACGGTTAAGAGGTTCTTAAATCCATCAACACTTTTCCCATTTCAAATCCTGCATAATAAGGAGAAGTTTAATTTTGACTTACGACCCTTCACTCTAACCCTGTGTTCCGATCCTCCTAACGAGATGCGATTTCTGCTGTCAATCAACCAATCTGTAGTAGTCGTCCTTTGCTGAGTCACACACAGCGATCGACCTCCCTCCCCCTTAAACACCCACCTTCAGACACGTCGCAGCGAGAGGAGAGTTTTAACCACACTCGTAAAGCGCTGCTTTATTGTTGTGATTGGCAGGTGTTTAAACGGCTTGATGTGATCCAGACCTGAGTACTTAAAGTGAGCGTTGCCTGCGGACACAGTTTTTCCACACAGGGCTCATCCCTCACTCATTAGCGCCTGGCATACAGCACTACTGTGTGTGTTAGCATCTGGCAGCAGAGCTCTTCAACCTCGTTCTTATGTTGTCGGGCGCGTGCTTCTGATTGTTAGCGCTTGAAATTGCAGCTTTCTGTGGTGAAGTTGAAGCTGCACACCTTGGGTGTGCATTGGTGCTTATTCACATGGGAAATGTACACTGTAGAAGGGCAATTCCACGGGTAAGCGGAATTACACTTTGACTCTGTTTGCCATTCATTTTAAAGTGGAAAAACTAACTCAAAGTCGACCAAACCATACAAATCTATGTACAAGAACGACTTTGAACAATATCAACGGAAAAATGTACAAAAACAAATTTGGTGGAAGAACTGTGCAGATGCAAACTTTGGTTTACTCAGTACTGTACTCACTGTACTGTACTCAATACTACTCTATTGTACTGTACTCTACTTTTCTGTACTCACTGTACAGTGCTGTACTTTAATGTACTGTACTCTACTGTTCTCTACTAACCGTGCTATCCAAACTTGTGAAACATACGCCTGTGATAGGTTCAGATTCTCCAGTCTCCAGCTCCAGTCTGGTCCGTTTGTGGAAGTGAACATAAAGGCCAAGGTGGACTGACCCAAATTTCAACTACTTTTCAACATTTGTGGACGTCCGGTGTCAGTCGGTGGTCAGTGGGTGAGGATGCTGGTTACAGTGAATGGAAGGAGAGGGGGCTCATGGGTAGGTATCAGTAAGAGCCTGGGAGAGGTGACATTTAACTGAAGAGGGAGGGGTTGTCCAGTCTGTTTTAACCAGTGGAGGCTGCTGAGGGGAGGCTCATAATAATGTCCCGAACAGCGCAAATGGAATGGCGTCAAACAACAGGAAACCATGTGTTTGATGTATTTGATTCCGTTCCACGCACTCCGCTCCAGTTATTAACACGAGCCACTTCACCCCAATTAAAGGTGCCACCAACTCCCGACTCCCTCACTCTTGGTTTGACCGTCAGACAGAAAGACAAAAGAAAACAGTTATGAGCCTGAACAGAACTGAACAGTTATGAGTCTGAACAGAACAGTATGCCAGTGGAAGTGAGGACAGCATAAGGTGATCCACCTGTGGTTTGTGACAAATTCATTGTATCCAATTCAGTTGCAGTAATTCTGTTACTGATCATTTTTTAAAGTTTTTTTTTTTTTTTTTTCTTCGTAAAGCTGTTACCAAATTTGAAGTTTTAATCATAATTCATAAACAAAATGTATATCAGTTAAACCACTATAACTAATTGGTAGGTGTACCATTACTTGTTATGTCTGTGAACGTTCAGTGGTCCTTCCTCCCTCATGAGGCAGAGAAATGTGAAAATATCTTAAAGATGTGGGATTTTGGTTCCGAAATTACAAGGCAATATTTCTGTAACTTACAGAAGGCAAACAATTTCTCATTATTGTGTTTTGATGTATTTCTGATATTTTTTTCTGGTAGATGATTTCTAAGACCCCTTTTCCATCTGTTTATCCAGAAACCAAAGCCTCTACTTATGCCAAATGTTTAAGATGAAAAATGTATCTATGCCTTCATTTCCCAAACCAAATAGACTCTTCGCTTTCATTTGACACCCAATTTGATATTCTCCCATGAACAATGTTGGTGCTCATGGGTCCTTTTACATGGAAGTGCCCAGAACTGTTAGTGCCCAGTGTACTTGTACACTCAAAAGTATATGAGAAATAAGGTTAGCTATTTAATTTTCTAGGTGTGTGTGTATGAAGTCTCATTTATGTCTGTCAGTCTCATCCCTTTCTTGTGACTCCACAAAACTCCAAACCAACACTGTTTGGCATACACCAAATGGAACCTTTTACCCAGTCACCTTTGACCCCTCAGCAGTGGTTGCTGACCCTTTTGTTTCCATATCTCTGTCGTCCCACAGTCTCTGTCTGAGCCTTTTCACTCTCTTAGTAGAAACACCTACGCTGTAGACTAGTAGAGGATGTCTCAGCCCCAAGACCAAGTTACTTTACACTTCTTAGTCATTCTTAAAAAAAAAATATGAATCTGTTTTCTGATGATGACAGCTTTGTGCATTCTTGGCATTCTCTCAACCAGCTTCATCTGGAATACTTTTCCCACAGCCTTGAAAGAGTTCCCACATATGCTGAGCACTTGTCGGCTGCTTTTCTTTACTCTGCGGTCCAACTCATCCCAAACCATCTCAATTGGGTTGAGGTCGGGTGATTGTGGAGGCCAGGTCATCTGATGCAGCACTCCATGACTCTCATTTTTGGTCAAATAGCACTTACACAGCCTGGAGGTGTGTTGGGTCATTGTCCTGCTGAAAACAAATTGATAGTCCCACTAAGCGTAAACCAGATGGGATGGTGTATCACTCCAGAATGCTGTGGTAGCCATGCTGGTTAAGTGTGCCTTTTAATTCAAAATAATTCACTGACAGTATCACCAGCAAAGCACCATCACACCTCCTCCTCCATGCTTCACGGTGGGAACCACACATGCCGAGATCATCCGTTCACCTACTCTGCGTCTCACAAAGACACAGCGGTTGGAACCAGAAATCTCAAATTTGGACTCATCAGACCAAAGGACATATTTCTGTTTTTTCTTCTTCTGTATTCCACCTCTATCTTGTCACAACACAACTGATTGGCTCAAACACATTAAGAAGGAAATACATTCCACGATGGACAGATTTCCACAGGTCTAATGTCCATTACTCGTGTTTCTTGGCCCAAGAAAGCCTCTTTTTCTTATAAGTGTCCTTTAGTAGTGGTTTCTTTGCAATAATTCGACCATGAAGGTAGTCTCCTCTGAACAGTTGATGTTGAGATGTGTCTGTTACTTGAACTCTGTGAAGCATTTATTTGGGCTGCAATTTCTGAGGCTGGTAACGTTTCTGTGGCGGTCCTCATGAGAGAGAGTTTCATCATAGCGTATGATGGTTTTTGCGACTGCACTTGAAGAAACTTCCAAAGTTCCCAAAATGTTCCGTATTGACTGACCTTCATGTCTTAAAGTAATGATGGACTGTCGTTTCTCTTTGCTTATTTGAGTTGTTCTTGCCGTAATATGGACTTGGTCTTTTACCAAATAGGGCTATCTTCCATATACCATCCCTACCTCCTTGTCACAACACAACTGATTGGCTGAAACACATTACAAGGCACACCTGTTAATTGAAATGCATTCCAGGTGACAACCTCATGAAGCTGGCTGAGAGAATGCCAAGAGTGTGCAAAGCTGTCATCAAGGCAAAGGGTGGCTACTTTGAAGAATCTCAAATATAAAATATATTTTGATTTGTTTAACCCTATTTTTTTTTGTTGCTTACTACAAGATTCCATATGTTCTATTGCGTAGTTTTGATGTCTTCACTGTAGAAAATAGTTTTAAAAATAAAGTAAAACAATTAAATGAGTAGGTGAGTCGGTGTGTCCAGACTATTTTATCCAAGTGACCTCTGCCCTGTTGCATCACTAGCGCAGTGTTTTGGGTTAATTCCCAGGAAGCAGGTTTTATGGGAAACTATGAGACCCAGAGGGTAATCTGCTGACTAAGCGTAGGAGGGGATAGAGAGGACATGGGGTGGTTAAAGGCCAGGGCAGTGGAATGGTCTGATAAGTACTTCAAGTTCCACAACAGATAATGGACTATATGCTGTCTTGTCAGATTTTGTCTTCATTGGCCAAACACTATGGCGAAACGGCCACGTCCATTTGCGATATTACATCAAAAAGTTATGGAAAACAACACATTGTTTTCTTATCCTCTGACATTGTGTTAGAGCACAATAGTTATCAGCATTAGATTCCCCCCCCCCCCGTGCTGCACGACGCTCCTCGGCTCGGCTAACAGCGGTGGTGGGGTGGCCATGACGCGGTTTCCCACTATTGCCAATCTCTACTTTTAAAGGGATCACAATTCCAAGTATTCAAATCCCTCTTCATATGCTTTTAAACTCCTTGTTTAGAGCTGTTCCTCGACCAGCTTTGTGTCTTGAAACTCGTATAGCCCAGCCTAGAACTAAGAAAGGGGATCCAAATCCTAGAACTTCCATAAGCTTTGGGTTAAAGTTGGACTTCCCAAGCCTGCATGGGGATAGATTTGCCAAGTCATTGTCGTGGTTGTCGTCATCATCATCGCCTAGCAACGGAGTAGAGAGAGGAATGCCCTTGGTGGGCGTGTTCTCCAACAGGTGGCAGGGGGGGGGGGATGAATGTGTCCCGTGATTTATGATTCCTCTCAACAACTAAAGATGAAGGGTACAATAGTTCTCCCCCTTCTTCTCTCATCTCCTCCCAAGCCTCACCAGCCCCGGGGGAACAGAGTCATTTGGGACATTATCATGACAATGGGGAGGACAGGGGGAGTTTAGAGGGAGCTTGACAAACTATCCACCATGATGGTACCAAACATTTCTTAATAATATCAGTGTATTTTGCATTCTAACTAAAAAATGTATTTGTTTTGGAGCTTTTGGTGCCGACGTAGTCTTTGCATGGTGTGCATGGAGCAGTGTCATGATGCATCCTCAAGCAGAATTATTTTATCACTGTTTATGTGTGTGTGTGTGTGTGTGTGTGTGTGTGTGTGTGTCAGATGCTATTGAGGAATCTTTGCTGGCTCTTGTAGCGTCCTGTTTGTCTTGGCTGCAGCCCTCTGCTGCCGTTTCTGTCCTCAGTCACTGTTACCATTCCAACTGGAGTAGCCTCACGTCCACCCATCAACAATGTGTGCGTAAGATTCTGACTGCTGCCATCAAGGGAAGTGTGTGCCATTTGAGCACTGTAGCTTCCTCTGGCAAGAGGGAGTAACTAAGGACTCCTGAAGTTGTGTGTGTGTGTGTGTGTAATGTGCGTGTCACAGAGCTAGAGGGCTGAGGTCCCCATTCAAGTCAGTGTGCATATTTCTGACTGTGCCACTCTCCTGTCTGATGTGTTAATGATGCATGTCTGAGTCTATGGTTGTATGCATGTCTGAGGGTACGGTTTGTGTGTTAGTATACATGCTTGATTTGTGTTACAGACTGTGGTGTATGTGTGTGTCAGTCTGAGTGTATCTGCCTTTGTATTCGTGTCTGACTGCGTGTGCTCATGTACACTCGACTCGTGACTCCAACCCACGGGGGACGCCTGATTTTCAGACGCAGTCCGGGGCCTGTATTCGCGCCTGACTACATCGCTCGCAGAACTCCGCCTCATTACCTGTACGGCCAGGCAGAGACGAATACAGCCACAGCCAACGTGGGCTCCTTCCTTCCCCCTCTAGTCCTCAGTTGACTCACTTGACTCACCTTTTCTCTCTGCTCGCGATGCTCTTTCAATAAAGACACTTTCCTCGTGTCCTGTCACATCTCTACTCTGTGGACTCGTGTGACACCCACATATTAAGGAACATCACTGAAGGGAGATGGGGGGGATTCTCTTCTCATCTCCTCATCTCCTCCCTCTCTCCTTGCGTTTCTCTCTCGTCGAGTCTCACTCCCCCGAAATCTCCCCACTTTCCCTCTCCTTGCCGAGAAGGTGGTTTCAGAACTCCCCCGCTCCGCTGGGGTCCACTGGGGTCTCCTTCTCACGTGAGCCCAGCCAAGCGAAAGCCATCTATTCTGACCGTCTACCTAACTACAGTCCACTGTGCTGTACCTGTGGAAGAAGTTGGTATACACGATGAGTGTGAGGGTCGGCCCGGGGTATTTTCTTTGCGCATCCCAAGTCGATAGGAAGGGAAATGTAGCAGCGGAGGTACTTAAAGAACCGGCGACGCAGGACATCCTCGGAGGCGGAGCTGCCGGAGTGGTGACAGGAAGTCCCATCAGCTGCAGTGGCGTCTGGGAGTGTTCTGTTCTTAGGGACAATATCTTAGGAACTCCGCTCGGCCCGGGCCATCCCCTCCTCTCTTTGTTTGAACAGGGACTTCCCCAGTCGGACACTGAGGAAATGAGAGGCTTCCCTCCCTCCGCAGGACCTTCCGAGCCCTAGCATATATGATAGTCTCATTCAGTGCCACGTTTTGTCATATATTTCATTAATTAGCCACTGTGTCTCACAGTATAAGACTGTTGTAAATGGAAGTTATCATAACGTGTTACCTCCTCTGAGCATTTGCTTCTCTCTATTCGGCTGGAGTACAGCCCCGATTGGTGACTTAGGTAGCCACACACACACATTGTCACTGCTGCCCAACAGAACAGTGATTCCACAACAACTGGTTCACAGGGAACAGAAGCTACTTCCTGGAGGTCAGAGTGAAGGTGACCCTGCTGTGACGACTTCCTCGCTGAGCTGAGGAAGGCCTAATTACCAGACACATGCTTAGAGTTATGGACGTCATAGGGGGCAACTGGACACACACACACACACATGCATGAACAAATATTTTGGCTGCTACATTGTTTTGGCTCTCTGTTCAGCGCCTGTCAGGAAAGGTGGCGCAAAGGAGATTCTCGACAGTGGAGGATGCCATTTTATAAACACACAAATGCGTCTCTTTGTGGGGGGGGCGCTCAATATGAGAAAATCATTAACAGCATTCTTTCTCTTTCTTTCCTCCATCTGTCTTTCTCTCTCCTCCATCTGTAATTCTCTCTTACCTCCGTCTTTCTCTCTCCTCCATCTGTAATTCTCTCTTACCTCCGTCTCTCTCTCTTTCTCTCTCCTCCATCTGTAATTCTCTTTCCGTCTCTCGCTTTTTCTCTCCTCCATATGTAATTCCCTCTTACATCCGTCTCTCTGTCTACCCTCTCTTTTTCACCCCCTCTCAGATTCTCTCTCTCTCTTAAACCCCCCTTTTCTCGGTCTACCGTTTTGCCCACCCTCTTCCCTCTCTTCTCCCCCTTTCTTACTTAGCTCTGTCATTTTGTGTCGACAGTCGTTCCAACAGTGGGAATACCATCTCATTGTCCAGTGTGGCCGTGGTGAGTATTGTGTCAGGTGTACCTTTCCGGCACACCCTTCTGTACGCAACTGTCGTGTTATGTCAAGGCAGTTAGCAGATATTAGCTCGATAAACAAACGTTATTCACGTTTTGTTGAACCACATTCTTCAATCACAATTCTTTTGCGCACCTAGTCTGAATCTGATCTGGTATTGGGCCTTGAAGGGTTGAGTTAAGACCCGTAGAGAACTTGTCTGGAGGAACACAGAGTTTTGATAGACTCCGCGACGGCTGGTGTTTTCCGTGGCTCTTTGTTATCGTTTCTGCTTGCGTGTCTGGTCTCGTGGGTGTGTATTTGAATTGCAATTGTGTGCCTTTTTGTGTACTTGTGTGTACTAGTGTCCTTGGTTACATTTACGATGCATTTGGATAAGTTGATGAATGGAAGATACTGTCTGTGCTGGACAGTTGATACAGTAGCAGGTATTCTGGGTCGTTGGCCTGCTAGAGAAATGATTTTCCTAATTTGACATCTAATTACGTTTTGAAATAAGGGACAGTTATCTCTCACACACACACACACACACACACACAGTGGTTGGGTGAACACTAGACTTTCTGGTCAGACAGCCTTTGTCGTAATCCGTTGTGGGAGAGAGGCTCTTGGGGCTCAGAGAGCAGAAATGCTGGGAAACTCCTAAGACACACATGCGCACTCACACCAGGCAGATCACTAGAAATAGACTTCAATGTCAGACGTTTGAAAAGTTCCTGAAAACGTTGATATACGCCTTCCTCGGAGCTCACAAAAAATAATAAACTATTGTCCAGCACTGGCGCGAACTCATGATGCTCGGAGACGAGGTGGTGCTGCCCAGACCAAGTCGCGCTGCCCAGACCACTGCACTATGGTAGTTCACAATGCTCTAGCAAGCCAGGAGAATACTTGGTGGAAAAAGCGTTTTTTAAAATTATTATTATTATTATTATTATTTTTTTTTGGTGTGTGTTTTTTGTTGTTGTTCTAAGCTTTCCCCAAACCATACCCCTAACCTTAACCACTCAGAATTAATACCTAAACTTAACCCTTTGAGTAGTTTCTGTTTGAGCCATGTACCCAGGTGTAATAAACCGTGTAACCATGCGAAATTAACGCCTCAAAAATAGATATTCATCCACAACAGGTCACATTTTGAAGTGAAACTATGTTGCAGGCCGCACACACCCCTACTCCACTTTCACCAAAGTGTGGAAAATCCAAGTCTGTGACCAAGTATGAAAGGGACACAGCTTGGCTAGTTACCTTGGCGGAGAGGTTGTGATTGAATCAGTGCGACCACTAGAAGAAGAGGAATAGGAAGGGGATGCATGGTGTGTGTGGTCTGTTACAGCCTGGAGATAACCGAGGACTCTGCTTTAGTTCAATAAACTCCCTTGCTCTCCTCTGCTTCCCTTGCCCCAGAGATTACACACAATGTTGAATTATTGACAAATTCTTCTGGAGAACACTTCATCACAATTTGTGTGTGTGTGTGTTTTGTCTCTCTCTGTTAGTGGGTGTATTTTATTAAGTGGGGGATATACTGTACATTGGTGAATTGGTCAGTTGTGTTTTTTGGAGTGTCTGTGTATGTTTTTCTGTCTAGCATATCTGTGTCCCCCAGTACTCCTTGAAAGCAGTATGGGTATCATGTGCCCATGAGCACAGCTTGCAGCGCGCGCTCGACATTCCTTGTCATGGTTTCAGACATGATGCAATACAGCTGCTGTAGCAACATCTGCCCATCAGTCTTGGCTTGGATCAGTCCTGCCCACCAGTCGTACTGCAGCAGTGAGAAGGGACCCATACAGGTTAGATAACGATCAGTTGGTGACGCTCCGCCCAGCGCCGAAGATCACTGACACTCGCTTAAAGCTCTCCCTCTGAATATCTGTGCCACAGACACACGCATAGGGCACGTATGTATGCACACACACACAGAGACTTCTACCATCCTCTCCCACTTCCTTTTTTGTCTAGTTTCTGGGGTGACTTGGGGTAAGAGTGGGTGGGCCTGGATCCTGGATCTTCCCAGTCCTACGCCCTCCTCAGTCCTCGCCTGACTGACGACATATCAAAACAACAATGGGGGAGTGGTGCGGGTGTGGTTATTTTGACTGTCGTTTTTGCAGAAGTAAGAATTTTGCAGTTCCTCTTTCTTCTCAGTCTGTCCCTCTCCCCGTGCGACAGAACCTTGGTGCAGGGAAATCAAAACAAACTCCCGTCCAACCCTCCTGTCCTCCCTCCCTCCTTCAAGTCTTCCCGGCAGTCTCCGCACAGCAACACAGCTTGGCCTGTCGCCAAGTATACGGCAACTGCATTGCTATGCCGTTGGTCTTAAAGGGCCAGTGTTCCAGGAAGATTAGCTGATATTATGGCCCCAGCTAATATCCCAATACCCCCACCCATCCATTTCCCAAGACAAACTCATTGGCTCACAAACCAGACCACGCTGACTCTGAATGTCTTGCTAGATCGCTTCTAGCACAGCCTCCGTGGCCAAACAATCACAGTTGAGCTAGAATGAAGCCTTGTTTAACACCCTGTTGAAGAAAGCCACGTTGTGACGGCAACTCAATTAGGTTGGTCGGTTGGAGCCAGACAGCTGGAACAGCTGGGTGGATGGCTGCCCTGTCCTGGCTAGGCCTGGCTGGTACTGAACGTTCCAGATCTGATCTGATTCGGCTGGTCTTAGAAAGATGTCTTCTGCTGCATTTGTCAGTTGTCATTTGCCAAAGCGCATTGCCAGTCATGCTGCCTTTGCCAGTTGCATACTTGGCAAACACTCATTGCCAGTGGTGTTGAACGAAGGCGAGGTAATTGTCACTGTAGAAATAAGCGGAAACCCAATCCTCTCTTGTAGGAATAGTCCTTTAGGAATAGTGCATGCAATGGTGCCATGGTTTAGAATCATTTCAAACCAATCAGTGTCAAGGAGCAGTGGTATGCAGAAGTTGTAGGAAATGTTTACATCGACTGGCAATTCAGAGACGCAACAGAGTACTAATATAGAGCAGATGTATGGGGAGGTAGTATCTAGTCGTTTTCTAATATTGACACCAGTGTTCAGTGATATTTAGAAGAGTAGTTGTACGGAGCACCCTTGTGTCCTTGGCAATGATAGAGCACATCTGTGGGTGGCATTGGTACGTAGATCTAGTATCGAGACAGGTATACAGAGTAGTAGTCTGTATAAGTGGAAAACAAGCTCTCACTTAATACAATTACTTATAAAATACTTTTCCAACAGGCTGTGGGGTACTTGCCTTTGATCAGGCTGCACGTTTGGAAGCTAACATGGAACTACTGCTCACCACAACACCATTTTATTACCACTACTAAATGCATTGGCCTTTTCCTTTAAATGGGCCTGGCTTCTCCTGGGCCTCCACGACTCCTCCGCCACTTAATGATGGAGAGAGCAGGTACTGCACCGCCAGGAACCTGACAGTTGATGACTCTGCATGGGCTTGAAGTGTTTCCAGGTCAACCCTGCCTAGGCTGGCCTAGCTTGGCCTCTCTCCCCCTTTTCTTGTTTGTCTCTGGTAAGAAGCCCTGTGCTGGACAGCCTCCAGAGTGGTGCAGTGGTATAAGGTAGCTGTGCCACTAGAGATTCTGGGTTCGAGTCCAGGCTCTTTCGCTGCCGGCCGCCATGGGGTGGCGCACAATTGGCCCAGCTTCGTCCGGGTTAGGGGAGGGTCTGGCCGGCAGGGATGTCCTTGTCCCATCGTGCACTAGCGACTCCTGTGGCGGGCCGGGTGCAGTGCACGCTGACACAGTCGCCAGGTGTGCGGTGTTTCCTCCGACACATTGGTGCGGCTGGCTTGGTTGTGGTTTGCGATGCTGCCAAACTCCTAATTGAGTGCTGTGTGGAAAAGAACTGGACTGGGTCTGTAGTTTGGAACCCAAATGACCCATTTGATATAATATGATCATTTAGCAGACTTTTATCCAATACCAGTTAATTCAAAACTCACAACATTTTCAGCATGTTGGCGTTGCCAACGTACAACCATAAACTTTGTGTAGCCAGCACTGTGCTCCAATCAGCCATGGAAATTGGTGTGTTGGTGATTAACTTCTTCAGGTCACAACTTAGGTTTAACCCCTTTGCGTAAAGTAACTCTTACCTCTTACGGAGACAATTTCCAATATTCCCAAGCTAAACTTGTGGACATTTTACAGAACATTTTGCGTCAATTTACCCGTAGATTTAACAGACCAAAACTCTGAAGACCAGCTCTTCCTTCCTGTGACTGTCATAACGTTGGTTGTGTGTAATCTCTTTCTGCTCTCCTGTTAGTGGCAATAATGTGCACAGACAGTCAAATGAGCCAGAAGCTCCATTTGTTCCATTCCGTTAATGTGACTTTTTGTAATTATTCTGATAATGGCCTACATTTACTGCTATTACTCTCTCATCCATCAGCTACTCTCTAATGGGAAAGTGGATGTAATGGTCTGACGGGCCACGGTGGGGAGGGGGGGTTAACAAATGGCCTTGTGGGTTGCGTCAGAGTGAGCGAGCACTTGCTGTTAGGTTTCATCATGCGTGATTCTGGCACACTGTGGAGAGAGACGGAGAGTTAGTTCCTGCTTCCCGCTAGGAAGGGTCTGCCCTGAATCCACAAAGCCCTGGACACGCACGCGTTCAGAATACCATATCCGTCTACCCTCCACCCAGAGGCCAAGATCTTCACCTCCCCTCACCTTTAACACAATAGACCTGAGTGCAGGGTTACGCGAGACGTCGACATTGGTTGTGTGAGATCATGTACATGTCCTCCCTGCCATTAGTACATAGCAATCTGGGAAGGAGAGGCGTGGAGAGGGAGGGAGAAGGGGAAGGGGGTTCTTCTCCATGAAGTCATCAGCGTTTAGATACATGGGTGCCAGCGGGGGATGACATTTTTCATTGCGGTTAGTTCCATCGCTGCCCCACTTTTAGCAGTTTAGAAAATACGGTTTGCGCTAAAATGAGGAGATTAGTCATGCCTTCAGTTTGCTTCTCTGGTCTCTCTCTGGGTTCCCACACAATAATGACCGTAAGCAAGATGGCCGCCGAACGGAACCAAACTGACTCATGTCTCTTGAGCTGTCCACGGAATTATTACGACCACCATTCTAACTGTTATTACATGTTGTTTACAATGTTTCAGGGTGTTTTTATAGGTTATTGTCTACGCCTGCCTGACATATCTTCGCGCTGGAAAAGCAACTTCCTAACACACGAATTCGACACATAATGGCACTTGGCACTCCTTTTTCCAACACCAAACCCCCATCGACACACCAATGTAAATGTAAATGTCTTGTCAGTGTAAGCAGACACACCTGGCCTAACTCGGGAGTTAACCAGTCTCCAGGGAATGTTTGAGAGTAGGGGATCGACATGCCAAGTGCATAGTGGATCAATGGGACACCATTAAAGCGATGTACCTGGCTGGATTTAGTGCTACTACCAGGGTCATCCATGGGAACTTTCTCAGTTGTGTGTGTGTGTGTGTGTGTGTGTGTGTGTGTGTGTGTGATTCTGTGAGCTGCTTAATGTCTACCCACTTTGACTTTCTGTGCAAAAATATTGTATATTTTCCCAGATATACACAGTAGTAGGAAAAATAAATACATTGGGTTGTATTTTCATGTCACAGTTTTCTAGTATATTTGAGAGGGGCTATGTAATATTGTAGAGCGGTAGTATGCATTGAATGTATATAGCAGCGTGGTAGTACATTAGCTATAAGGGCTAGCTAGTGTATCAAGTATCTGCTGACAAATAATGTCATTGCTTTTGGGTCAAGTAGGTACTGAGGTGAAGGGGTAGTGTGTATTTGCGGCGTGATACTGCGTTAGATCACCTTCACACACCACAGATGGAGACACCGGGAGGAACAGTAGTAGTCAGATGGACACTTCAGTCTGTCCACACTTGACTCCACTCAAAACGCTCTGCCTCACAACTGACACTTTTTTGAAATGTCAACCGTTGTAAACGTTGACTCGTCGCGTCGGGATATCTGTCGATGTTTCTTCTCCCGGCTGACCTGCTCTCCAGTTAACTTCTTTACGTGCGCGTTCATGTGAGAGCGAGCGAGCGCACACACACACACACACACACACACACACACACACACTTCCCTCTTTCCAACTGTCTCCCCTGATTTTGTCTGTTCTCTTTCTCAGCCTGCGTCTGTTGATTAATGAACGGGACAGACAAAGGCTCCAGTCAGCGCCAGATAAATACAAACACATGTTCCTCGACTACCACCCAGCTCAGCAGAGCGGAGCAGAGGGAGAAAGGAGCGATGGGGACAATGGAAGGTAGTGGCGATGGGATTCCCCCATTCCATTCCTTAGTAAAGCACCACCCACATAGCTGTGATGGAGTAAAAAAAAAAACAGACACACACACAGACAAGCTGGTGCGCAGACACACACAAGCACACATTTGAAGCCGACACGCACACATTTGAATCCGACACACACACACACGTTTGAAGCTGGCACACACACACACACACACACACACACACAGAGATATACAAACAGATACACTTGAAGCCGCATGTGTCTTGTGAACCACCACCACAGAAACAAGCCTCATGTTTCTTGTCACAACTCTCCAGTCTTAACCCAAGACTCAGAAGCAGAGTTTTTAATTGGAAGGATTAGACTGATATAACTAGGTGTTTATAGCGCCTGGATGGGCCTTGCTTTATACTGGCTGATCACTGGTTTTGTCATTCATAGACCTTTCAACTATATGACCAGTTAATCATGGAAAGGCTACTTGCAGTGTTCATTTCCTCATGACATACTGCAGATGCCTTTTTGGAATGGAATGTGCCCTTACATGAAGAAGGATAAATGGTTGTCATACCCTGCTTACGTCAGTCAGATGTTCTACTTCATTTCTGGGCATCAAGTGGGATTCTTTGCAGATTTGTTCCCGAACCTTT
>NC_056437.1:69294956-69299956 GCF_018296145.1 Oncorhynchus tshawytscha
GCTAGAGCTGCCAAGACCAACTGTAAGTGCTGTTATTTTGAAGTGGAAACGTCCAGGAGCAACAACGGCTCAGGCGCAAAGTGGTAGGCCACCCTAAAGAAGTGGTGCCTCTTACAGCAGCACAGGGGGGACCAGCTCCATAATAATGCCCATGATTTTGGAATGAGATGTTTGACGAGCAGGTGTCCACATATTTTAGGTTATGTAGTGTATAAAGAATCTCTTCTCCCAAGGGCGGAAACCTTGCAGCTGTCCACTGGCCCTTGGGGACTCACGGAATGGCTGCTCTGTTAACTAAATTCGCAGACAACTAATGCTTTTTCAGTTTTAACAGACTACAATCGGTGGCCTTGTCTCGTGTCACTCGCCTCTCTTCTCCTCTTCTTTTGATTTGTCATCATGTGCTCCGCTGTGTGGCTGACTTCAAAAAGCCTCCCATCGTCTCAAAGCAGCCAACGCGAGAAACACTTTGAAACGCTTAGACACCAATCAGACACTTTAATCAAGCCCAATTTTACACAGGTCATGTCTTTCATGTCTGTTGTTTAGTGAAATTAGCTGTAATGTCTGAGTTGACTATTGTTATGATGCAGCTTTTCAAGATATCGTCTAAGTAAAATGGCTAAGGCATTAGCCAGGCTATGGAAAGGCTAAACTCTCAGCAAATGTATTTGGCGTGGTTGCAAACACGTTTATAGGCTTACCCATACTTACATGGTCTATGACAAAACATTGGGTATCAATATGGCTGTAGGCTTAGCCGTTGTATGTTGTGGTGGAGGCTAACGCGGCTAAATAGCTGGACTGGCCAACACTGTGTCTTTCAGGAGGCTAACTCACCTTCTTGCCGATTTTTGTCCAGCTGAGGAGAAATGAAAAGAGAAGAGGGGCTGAAACCAGACTATAGGCTATCCCTCCGGTTTGTTGTCCCGGGAAAGATCACAAGATGACTATCTCTGAAAAAGAAAGCGGAGCTCTCAGATGTCTGCAGTGATAGTTGGGTTTCATCTGTGTATTTGGGACTTTTTTTTAGCCGTGTAGCTCTAGGCCAGAGGGTAGCCTAGCGGTTACGAGCGTTGGGCCAGTAAACAGAAAGGTTGCTGGTTTGAATCCCGAGCCTACTAGGTGAATGTGCCCTTGTGGAAGGCACTTAAACCTCATTGCTCCCGTCGGTCGCTCTGGAGCTAAATGACTCCGATGTCAATGTGGGCCAGCAGTAGCGCAGCATGCTGTTTGTTAGCTCGCGGGGGAGCAGGGATGCTATGGAGGTAGGGTGGTGGTGACGGTGCCTAGTGAGCGGACAGAGAAATGACGTTCTCTCTTTCCGCCTCTGTATGGTGGAGCTGGAGAGGGGGAAGGGAGGGCGAGTATGTGGCTGATCAGACAGACCCACAAGACCCATTCTCTGTCTGTACATGTTATGTACTCGTTCGTTGAGTCACAGCTCGTGATGTGTTTGTCTATGTGTTTCTAAGTGTAGGAAGACTGAGCGGCTCTGTATTGTGTGTATTCTAGTTATGTAAGAGGCTTTTCACTTACCGGTACGTTCAAAAACTAAAATGAAGTATTTCTATAGGATATGATTATGTGTGTCGATGTGTTCTTTATATTTACTGCACATTTGTCCTTACTAAGAGAGAGAGAGAGAGAGAGAGAGAGTGTGTGTGTTTATCTGGTAGAGAGAATTATTTGGGTATTTACACAGTATATGAGTGAATGGATCATGTCAATGCATGTTCCTCCTGAGACTGTAACACTGTGTGTGTGTGTGTGTGTGTGTGTGTGGGGGGGGTTAAGCTGATCCTCTCCTGTGCTCCAGTGTTCTCATGCGATCAGCTATCAGAGGCTCAGAAAACTTCTGCTGGGCTACAGCTGAAGCAGCTGTGTGTGTGTGTGTGTGTGTGTGTGTGTGTGTGTGTGTGTGTGTGTGTGTCATAGAGATGGATAGAGATCACTACTTGCAAAGAACCCGTTTTTGCATGGACATTACAATTTGAAGCAATCATCTGGGTGTGACTTCCTCTGGGTGATGTAAGGATCACATGATTCCATCTGGGTCATCAGGAGGGATCAGCCAATGAATTATAATCGCGAGCAAACGTTTCATAGCAGGCGGCAGTGAATCGCTAACCTTGGCTTTATACCTGTTCATACAACATCCTCCAGGTGGCAGTGTCCACCCCTCTCAGATTGTTTACTAACTCATGGAAGTAGTAGACAAAGAAATGTGCCTTCAAAATGGAGATGGCCTCAATGGTGCTGCCCGTATTCTCACAGACGTCATAATGGAACAGATACAAAGATGAGTGGTCTATCTATGTCTATGGTGCACACACACACACACACACACACACACACACACACACACACACACACACACACACTGAGAGTGTAGCTAGTCATCTGTGAGTGTACTTTAGTTGTCTGAGAGAAGAGGGGGTTCGATATCTCAGCCTGACTGAGTCATTTGTTAGCTAGTGTCGGGGGTTGGCGCCCCAGCCTAACTCTATCATAGCGTTTATTTGACAGAGAAAACAATCCTACGCCATTACCACAGCCCAGGGAGCAGGGGAGAAAACCACACACCGCGTGGACTCCGTTACGGTCAAGAAACAAAACCGTGATATACATACTGTAGGCCTACACGCGCAGTCACAAACAGACAGTAACACCGGTTAGCAAGCGTATTAGAGGACACACACACCGTCTCCCTGCCCCCTCTCATTCCTCTCGCACTCCTCTCAGATGCAATGGACATTAGTACGAGAAGGAGATTCGACTCTCTCCCTACTCCCTTATTTCTATCTTGTTTTAGTTCTCTGCCACCCACCTATCTGCCTCGTATGAGGACGACGAGCACGCAGATGAACACTGAACTAACGTATAAACGCAACATGTAAAGTCTTGGTTTCATGAGCTGAAATAAAAGATCCCAGAAATGTTCCATACACAGAAAGAGCACATTTCTCACACATCTTTTTTACATCCCTGTCAGTGAGCGTTTCTCCTTTGCCAAGATAATCCATCCACCTGACAGGTGTGGCATATCCAGAAGCTGATTAAACAGCATGATCAATGGGGGACAATAAAAGGCCACTCTAAAATGTGCAGTTTTGTCACTCAACACAAGGCCGCCGATTGGTTAATTTCTCTACAATAAGCCGCCTCCAATCTCATGTTAGAGAGTTTTGTAGTACGTTCAACTGGCTTCACAACCGCGGACCACGTGTAACTATGCCAGCCCAGGACCTCCACATCGGACTTCTTCACCTGTGGGATCATCTGATACCAGCCAGCACCAACTGTCAGAAACAGTCTCAGGGGAGCTCATCTGCGTGCTCGTCATCCTCACCAGGGTCTTGACCTCACTGCAGTTTGGCGTCGTAACCGAATTCAGTGGATAATTGTCAACTTCGGTGGCCACTGGCACGCTGGAGAAGTGTGCTCTTCACAGATGAATCCTGGTTTCAACTGTTCCCGGGCAGATGGCAGACGGCGTGCATTGTGTCGTGTGGGCGAGCAGTTTGCTGATGTCAATGTTGTGAACAGAGTGCCCCATGGTTGGGTTATGGTATGGGAAGGCATAAACTACGGACAATGAACACAATTGTATTTCATCGATGGCAATTTGAATGCACAGAGATGCCGTGATGAGATCCTGAGGCCAATTGTCGTGCCGTTCATCCGCCGCCATCACATCAGGTTTCAGCGTGACAATACATGGCCCCAAGTCGGAAAGATCTGCACACAATTCCTGGAAGCTGAAAATGTCACCCCCCCGTTGAGCATGTTTGGGATGCTCTGGATCGACATGTACAACAGCGTATTCCAGTTCACGCCAATATCCAGCAACGTCGCACAGCCATTGAAGAGGAGTGAAGCAACCATCCACAGGCCACAATCAACAGCCTGCTCAACTCTGTGTGAAGGAGATGTGTTGCGCTGCATGAGGCAAGTGGTGGTCGCCCCTAGTTTTTAATGTTTTTTTGTTTTTTTAAGGTTTCTGTGACCAACCAATGCATGTCTGTATTCCCAGTCATGTCAAATCCAAAGACTGACATAATTTGTTTATTTCAATTGACTGATCTTCCTTTCATATGACCTGTTAACATGTTGCATTTATATTTGTGTTCGGTGTAGTTGTGATATCATGCAGCTATGCAGATGGAAGAGGGAAGTAGGGATAGAGGAAGGGAGGGAGAAAGACTCTTGTGGGAGCCTGTCCCAAAAGGAGAAGTGCACGGTTGGCTCGAACTCTCTGCTGAGAGGGAGAATCCCTGCCCAAGCGGAAGTGACCATGTGAGATTGCGACAAGGGTCCGGACACTGAGACGAAGGAGCCCAGAAGCAGTCGAGCAATGCGTACTAAAGCTAATATCTTCTCTCGCTTTCTTATTATAGATGCCTACGTCACTTCCATGGCAGACCATTGCTTTGGAGGCCAATAGCAGCCTGACACGGCTGTTTCTCCAAGGTTAGGGCCCACGGTGCGAGGTAGGCCTCTTCCAAGGTGCTTGGCTGTACGCCAGCGATATGCCCCAATCTATGCCAAATAGTAGTACGCTATCAGAGTCAGGTGCGGCATTTGGGAATGGGTGTGTACACACATGCTTCTAGAACATGTTTCTGTCTTTCTGTTTGTGGAAGGAGTACATGAGTGAGCTCCTATGTAGGTCTAGTGTGTGTGTGTGTGTGTGTGTGCGTGTGTGTCTGTGCGCGTGTGTGTGTGTTTATCCTCAAATAACCTCTGTGGATGTCGTTTCGCCACGCCAAAATATGTTTAGTTCCCTGGGAACGGCAGGATTGTAAACTGGAATGACAAGGCACTCCAGAGAGTCCCTCCAAAGTCATCCCCTCTGCTGGAGAGAAGCACTGTCCTCTCTGTCTCTGGAGTGAATGACACGATCACAGTCTGAGAACATCTACTGCACCGGGCCACAGGAGAGGCTCTCACAGGAGAGTGGAGAAGAGGAAGAGGGGGAACGATAGGATGGCAAGAAA